>NW_026596064.1:4260905-4282804 GCF_907164565.1 Psammomys obesus
ACCTACCTACCTACCTACCTACCTACCTACCTACCTACCTACCTACCTACCTACCTCTCTGCCCTCCCAGCCTGGAACTCATTAATATACTCCAAACTGCCATTGAACTCTTGGAAATCCTCCTGCCTCAGCCTCTCAGGAGCTGCAATTACTGGTATGAGTCACTGTAGCCAGCTTCTGTGTGGTATTCTTGAGGGCAAGAATAACAGTAATGCAATAGGAATAAGCAACAGCACACCCAACAGACACGATGTGTCTGCTACTGTATTTTCACCTGTCAACAAACTGAAAGATGACAAGACGCCCACCACCCCCCCACCCACCTCCACTCCCACCCCCACAGGCTCCCAGCACTAGCAATGTCAAAGGTCTGGTTGGGGTATCCTGTAGTTGCTGCCCACATTTCCACTCCGGGTCCTAGAAAATGAGAAGCTATGATGATGCTAATTACGCTATCGAATGCTGACAGATCCTGAAGCACCTTGTGAATCACCAAAGAAAGCTTAAGTCACGCTCTATCATTTCAGCGTTCAGCAAAGTGTGTTGTAATTACTTCTTTGGAAACCAAGAATCTCAAATGATATGGATGGTAACCAGAAGAACCAGATTTTTCCATTGCCTAGAATACTCCATTCCCTGGCGATTTTATGCAGACAGGAACTTGCTTTAACATTAGAATAACAATAACCTACAGTGACTAGATACTTGTAGTCTCTGGCTTGCCAACTGTCCTGGCTGGTGTGTCGGCAGCAGAGACTGCTGTCCACTGCAGCCAGGCCCTACAGGGACCCAATCAGACTCCATTTCAGAAATCATGGGCGGTGTTTCCATGGAGCTCTGCCCGAGAAAAAAAAAAAAAAAAAAGGTGATCTAAATCTTACATGAGACATGTACATCAACAGGGAGCTTTGCCTAGAACACTGTGACCTACAAAATCCTATTAAGGAGCTCAGAATACACAATCAGTTTCAGAGATATCCAGTGACCTTGTGCAAGGCACCCGGCACATTTCCTTGCCTACCTCACTGTTCCCCCGCCCCCAAAAGTGACTGCCTTTGTAAACACCTTGGCCGGCAGCTTCCCAACCTGGGAGCCAGCATACTGACTCTCACTGCCCTGTTTTGTTATTGTTTGTTGGTTGTTGCTGTTTTCAAGTAAGTCAGCCTGCTCCTTCTAGTAACTGTCAGGCTGTTTGTGTGGTTCTGATTCACAAGGGGACATGTCACCTAGTGCTCAGACTGGAGCAGCATCCTTGCTGTATCTCCTTTTTAAGATTCTATCATTTCACTTTTGCTAGCGCTCAGCCAAGGACGCGTATTTCTCATGATGTTTATGGAAGGAGTTGGCTGACCCTGATCCATAACTGCTCTTTCTTTAGGGCATAAAGACACCTGCCTAATACAATCCATCTCCCTGTCTTTTGTCTGAGCTGATGAGGACCTCAAACATCACGCTGCATGCCTCATTAAAATTGCCCTTATTGTGGATTTTCTTCCTCTAGCAGTTCTCTTCTTCCATGACAAGGTCTTAATCTTTACTTTATGCTTTAGTGATCACTAAGCCCATTTTGGAAGTAAGGAGCATGCAGGTAAAAATGCAGACTAATATATCTTATGAAAAGATTTCCAGGTAAGAAAATTGGGAAGCTTAATCCTTACTCTACAGTGATGGCTATAGCTTCACTTCCAACATGGGTTTGCCATTCATATTCAAAAGTCTATAGGCAAAGAATAATGATGAATCTTTGCACAGTTCTTTCCATTCATACAGCAAATACATCCCCATGCATGATCTCATTTTGGAAGTAGTAATTGCACCGTACCAATGGGAAAAGGGAAGTTTAGAAATTAAGTGCTTAGCCAGAGGTTAAAAAAGAAGCTTGGACCTTCTAATGCTGTGCCAGGTTCTGTTGGCTTTTTCTCTCTGTACCACCTGTCTCCTATTGACTTCTCATTTAAGCCAGCTGCGTCTTCTTATTCCTGGGCAAGCTTTTTTTTTTGAACATGACATGAACTAGAACTAGAATTAAGCAATCGTGCTGTTTTAGTGGGTCTTTCTCATCTTGGGGTGGTCTGTAAAATGTCTGGAAGAAACCACTTATGGATGTTGGAGATCTGAGCTCCCTGTCACCAGGGTTTCAAAAATGTTTCAGTCTCTGATAAGCTTCCCCCTTCTAAATAAATGTAAACTACTTCTCCTTATCCCTAACACCTAACTCTCATACAAAAGCTTGTTGGGACCTTCAAAGAGAAGAATGGCTGTGAATTGTTGGGGCTTCATGGTGAGAAAACACATGATAAGATCTCTCAGGTTCATGTGGTTGCACTAAGTGGTTCAGTTGGCTGACTTCCTTTAATGGGACTCCAAGGATAAGGGGTTGGGAGGCGCTGCATTTGCGATTTTGTTGTCTGTCATTCCAGGCCACTCACTCACTGCCAAGTACATGGTGAAATGCTTTGGTGATGGTCCAGAAGATCCACTGCCTATAGAACCATCTGGAAATTGAAGTACCCTGAGAGAGATGCCCATCCAGGATGTTGTGTCTGATCCTTCTTCTCCAGATTAGGCCAGACCCCGCTCTGGTTTCCCATTAGGCCCCAGATTCTGCCCACAGTCTGGGGGCTGGAGAAGCTAATCTCAAAGGGCCAGATATGAGTCAGTTTCCACACTCAACATCAGGCGTGTGGCTTCCTGAAGCACAGACAAGGAAGTGCTGAATTTCAAAGAGCAAGGTTTTTTTTTTTTTTTTTCTTTGCATACCATATCCGGAACTGAAACCACCGATTCATTTCACTTAAGATCTCATACTACCCTCAGATCATCAATTACATTCCACAGATAACATGCCGAAGCTTCATCAACCCAGTCCTTGTCTCTCCTCACCACCCTTTTTCTTTTGCTATGTTATTGTAGGATTCTTTCTTTGCAACTTTTTCACCTTTAGTGAAAACAGTACAGGCCGGAAGACTTGTCATTTAAAACCAAAATGGTATTTATGACTAAGGAGTCAAATATCTAAACACCTGCCGAGAGTATGGCTAAGCTCAGAGATTCCTGCTCTCCTTGCTAGTCCCTCAGCTCTCTGTGAACGTGGTCCTCTGTTCGCTTTTCCCATGCCAGGGGATAAGTGGTTTGGTGAGAGTGACAGACCGCCTTGTTAACCCATGACAGTGGTTACAGGGAGAAGTCTGCGGACAGACTCATGCAAAGTACCCCCCCGGGAAGAACGAGCCAACAGAAAACAGACACATGCTCTAAGCGCTTCTGCCTGCAGCTTCAACCTCTTAGCAGGAGGAAGAATCCCTGTACCTACATAGCACAGTACATCTTACAAACAACTTTCACATCCTTTCTCTCTCTTGACTCTTACCAGAACTTGTGAAATCAGTCACACAAGCCTTACCCTCACCACTTTAGAGATGACAGGACCCGGGGCTAACGAGAGTGGAAAGATAGGCCTGCGCAGTAACAGTGAGAAATCCACAGACACTAGTGTTAATGGTTTCCAAGTCCAGTGTTCCAGTAACTTCTATCGAACCTCACATGCAATGCTCTGTTGTACTATAGCCTAATGCTATAGGCATCTGTTGACTTTTTCTTTTTAATTTTAGGATCTTGCAGGTCAGGGTTAATGGCTATCAGTCATTACATTGACACAACCTTCCAGGCCTCCGTTTTCATTACTCAAAAGATGAAGAAGTGGTATTAAATTTAGTGTTGCTTTCATTTCAAACACTGGGTGGACCAATACATGAGTGACTGTTGAATTCAAAGGATTTGTTCTGGAGCATGCGTTCCCAGGATGGTAGAGTACTGTTAGACCAAAAAAAAAAAAAAAAAAAAAAAAAAAATCATCTGACTTCCATGGCAAAATAAGTTAGTGAAAAGCACCATTACTAAGAACAGTGCTTGCCTTCAGTCCTGTTGAAACCTTGAAATCTATGGGAGAGGGGACTAAGATATGCAACATTCTTCCTACTAGGCCCTAGAGCGCATTATTCATGGGATAAGCATACTGTTGTGCTATTCTGTGACTGTTAGCAACATTGCTGATGGCCCCCTGGTCTCTCAAAGTAGCCGCACACATTCTACCAAAGATTCCATAACCTCCCTAGCCCTACACAACCCCACCTTTGTCCTCTGCTAGCTTTGCACATGCCAGGCTATGCAGTGTGATACTCCAAGCCCAGTACCACCTAAATTTGAGCAATGCCAGCCTTACAATATGGGTCCAAGAAAAGTAGCCAAGAAAACCTTTGTGTTTAAAGAAAAAAAAAAAAAAAGAAAGAAAAAAAAAAAAAAAACAAACAGATAACCCATCTGAAAGCAGAGACTTCCACATGCCAGGTGAGTTTAGGAACAGGGACAGTGCTGTATGTTGACTTGGTCCTTTACTGCCCTTTCATTTACTGGAGGGCAGAATCGCATCATTTTCTTACAGTGGGAGGAGAGAGGTGAGCTTGCCCAGGTTTCAATCTGTCTATTACCGTTCTGTTCCCATGGCTATTCTAGGCTATTCCCTTTTTCAAAGAAAGAAATGCTAGGCTTTTGGAGAGATTTATGGGATATCACCTGGGACATTTTTTTCTCCTGCAGCCCACTTGCCTTGTCTTTTCTCATTTAGAATACTTTCTGCTACCTCTGTGGAACTGCTTCTTGGATGAAGTTCTTGCTAACTACAGGACAGTGCAGCTCCATATTCTATCAGCTAAGATTGTTCAGAAGCTCTTAACTCTGTTCCATCTAATAGCAATTTCTTCCTCTGGTCCGCTTCAATCAAGTCTGATCCTACTTCCAACAAGTGTGGAATGTATGCTCCCCAATTAGTCAAGTCACCCTATTTGTTTTAAATCTGTATCTTCAAAGTCCTATGAGATGTAAGCAGTTCTAACTCAAAGACCTTCCTCTTCATCTTCATCTTCATCTCTCCCTTCCAGTCTCAGTTTCTCTAAAGGGCAAGTCTTTGGAATGTCACAGATACTATTAGCCTCTTGCATTGGGGAGCTTCCATTCAAAGTTTAGACTTCTTCCCTTGAGTTTAGGCCAACAAGTAACAGAAAAAACTTTATGTTTCTGCTTTTGACCATCGACAAAATGGTGCTTGGTTGCAGGTTCTCAATTGTTCAACATGATGACACAAGTTACCTTCAGTTCTAGAATGCCAGGAAACAGCTAGGACTAAGAGCTTCGAAGAAAACTTCCGGATGAAAGAAGGCTCTACCTGACAAACATTTATAGCAGCCACCAAAGCCGGGCTGCACATGGTTGGTAGAGTGATTGCCTGGCATGCAGGAAGACCTGAATTTCACCCCAGTACCACATCTACCAAACGTGGGGGGGGGCGTGCCTGTATTTCCAGTGCTCAGGAGGTGGAGGCAGGAAGATGGCTAAAAGGTAAGTTCATTACCAGCCCAGGATTCATGAGGCACTGTGTCAAGAACAAAACAAGTCAGACTGGTGGCGTACATCTGTGATCCCAGCACTCAGGGTGGCAGAGGCAGGCAGATCTCTGTGAATTTGAGGCCAACCTGGTCTACAAAGTGAGTCCAGGACAGCCAAGATTACAGAGAAACCCTGTTTAGAAAAAAAAAAAAAAAAAAGAACAAGACAAATCTTGGGATATTCTGTTTTATTTGCAAGAAAAAAAAAAAAAACCTAAATTTCATTTTTCCTTGAATAGATGTTCTGCATTCATTTATGTTTGCATTCATTTGCTTGAAGCTTTTCCATGGACATTTCACCTTTATTATCTTATTAATCTACTTAACTGTTTTGTCAGGTCAGAACTATTGCATCATGTCATCCTATTTTAATTATTTTATGAGCACAATGATGTTTCTGAGGTCATCATTGTGGGCTAGAGTTACAAACTTTTGTCCTGTTCTCAGTATCCTGGACTGTGATTCAAGCATCTAACTCCTGAATGACCTTGGACAAGTCCCTTTTCTCTTTGGTGTTCTATAATCATGAAGAGATTTCTGGGTAAACTAACATAATCCCTAAGATCCTTATCTTTGCCAACATATACCATATCATGAAGGAATCAGAAACACCAAGGCAAATCCAGGAGCACAACTTTTCCTAACTGCCTGGCAACCCTTTGGTATGTGAGCAATAGCTAGTCTTTATCTCTTTATCTAAAGGACAAAAAGCTCTGACCACTCGCTGCAAGTATCATGGTGATCCCTATTTTTATTATTATTATTATTATTATTATTATTATTATTATTATTGAAAGTGCTTGGTTTATGGTAAAAAAAAAATGAGAGAAAGTTCAAGTCTTGAAACTGCTGTCTCCCTGATATAGTATGTGGGGCACCGTGGGGGCGGGGGAAAATAAAGCCAGACAGTCATTCTTAGGGGTACCCTTTTTGGTTTATGTAAAATATGTGACTCAAAGCAAATTTGTTCCTGTAGGCTTCAGTGCCTGAAGGAGGACTCAACCTGGCTTAAAAGTTATCGAGCTTTTCATATATTTAATCAGTTGCAGTTTAGTGTTTTATGTTGTGATGTCTAATTTCCAGAGGAAAGATTATTTACAAACCACATACATTACAGTGTTTTTGGAAAAAGAAAAAAAAAAAAGAGTGAAAAGAAAAGCCCACGACTCCCCAGAAGTAAAGATTTCAGTATGAACTTGCCTATTATTTGTATTTTACACCCACATTCTTGAGTCTTTTATCTCTCAAGTAATTTCAGTTTCCAAAGAGTATTGGTACACTCCTGTTCTAGGGGGTCCAGATAAACAGTCTAGTTTCTGCAGATAGAATTGTATGTATTCATGAGCTTGTGAGTATGTGTGTGTGTGTGTGTGTGTGTGTGTGTCTGTCTGTCTGTCTGTCTGTCTGTCTGTCTCTGGTTGTGACGAGCTGTTGGGCAGAGGGAGAGAAAGCATATGTCAACAAATCTTTGTCCCATCACGGCTCTTCCTCCGCAGTTACCTTTTGAAACTGCAAGGAATTTTTAGGTAATTTCACTCAAACACTAAGAATAAAAATAACGCTAATATTTTTAAGCACTTAAAATGTCTCTGGAAACTTTGTGAGTGTTAATATATGCCGATTTACTAATTATACGCAAAAGGCTATGAAGCTGATGTTCCTTTCCCATTTTACAGATTTTTTTTTTTTTAAAGGTGAATGGCACTGTGGTAAAGCTCCCAGGTTCCTTTATTCACATGAATTTAAATTTCCTCTGAACACCATCAAGACTATAGATATTCTTCAATGAGACAGAATCTCAGGTTTTTTTGTTTTATATTGTTTTGTTTTTTAATGATTTGTCTTCATTTTTCTCTGTTGCTCTGATAAAATAACTGGGAAAAAAGCAACTTAAGGAACAAAAAGCTAATGCTGGCTCACAGCTCAAAGGAACACCATAGTCAGAAAGTCAAGACAGGGAGCTTGGAGCATGTGGTCACATTGTGTCTACAACCGGGCAACACAGAGGGGTGAATGCACAGACATTCAGTTCCCTTTCTGCACTTGTAAAGCCTAGAACCCTCTGTCCATGAAATAATTGTGTTGACAATTAAGATGGGTCTTGGTGTATTAACGAATGAAATCAAGTCCACTGCCCCCAGTCATGTCCAATTAACACTAACCATCAAACTGTTCGAAGCTTTCTTAGGGTACAGAAGCCTTCACCTTAAGTCACAGAAACTCATTACTCACTGCCTCTGACTGGTAAGGCCTTGGAAGCGAGACAAAAACCTGTTGTTGCCATTTTCTAAACTAGTATAAATCCTAACTACATTTTAAACACCTGTCTTTATTCACATAGATAAGTGTAGCTCCTACTCTTCAGAAAAGAAACTTCTTTTTCTACAGTACATGGAGATCATTTGAGAAAGCCATGACTGGTCAAAATGCAGAGATGAGCTGACTCTGCTCATCTCATTAAATGGGGAGACCAAACCCATTTAATGTGCTAACACATCCTTGACACGTAAGGTTCATGGAGCATCATGGAAGAGGGGACAGAAAACTAGTAAAAGGCAGAGGACCAGAGCATCTGCTGTGAGACAGCAAAAAGAGGACACAAAACAGGGGCAGGAAGGGATAGGTCTGGATGGAGTTACATTGTATGAAATTCTCTAAGAATAAACAGAAATGTGTTGTTTCTTTAAAAAGAAAAAGAAAAAAAGGCAATCCTCTAAAGTTTATCTGCTTTAACCTTTTTCAATAGATAGTGATGATGTAGCCCAAAGAGAGGAAATTAGTTGTCTCCTCGCCAACAAAAAGAAAGAAAAAGGCAAGTCAATTTAATAAATCAAGTGGGAATAGACCCAGGACAGGTGACTTCCAAATGAGATGCCTCTCTGCATTACATTTGTTTTTTTCTAATATCTGTAACTGTGTTATAGAATGATGATTCCTAAAATTAAGTCTACCTAGCTATATTTGGGTTAAATGTTTGAAATGGGTTTGAGTGAGTTCTCAGGCTTGAAGACCAGTTCCAAAGTGCTGGATGACAGGTGGTCTCTATTTTTGATCACACACTAAACGTTTGTGCCTACCAAGCCATGGTGAGATAAATTAGTTGGTTGGCATCAGAGGAATATGAGTCATCATTCTCACCAGCAATAAATCCAATGCCTGGCACAGGGCAGATGAAATGCAAAGTGACAGCAGAGATTAGAGTATGCTTGCTTCCCTCTGCCCCGATTCCTTAGTCCACTCCTAAGCTGGCAGGAAATGTTTTATTGTCCTTGCAACGATGGTCAAGGATTTGTAAGTAATGATTCGGTTTCTTTCCTTAATGTTTCTGGTGGCTAAAGGAGGGCAAAAATGAAGAATGTTTAGATACGTGACAATGACAAGCATGTGGAGACAGGAGGTCCGTGTGAGTGTCCCAGCCTTGATTCTGACTCCCCATGACTTTGGACATGACACATATTCCCACATACCCCATTTCTCCCTCTGAAACGTGAAGGGGCTCCCTTTCTATTTCCAGGCTTGGTGAGCCCATGAGTTTGCCGAGGAGCCCTTCTTTCTCTACTGGGGTGCTGTGGGTTTTCAAGAAAGCAGTAGTTAAGAGTTTCTCACCTCAGCTAACAATTCTGACTTAACCAGGCTGAGGTCATTGGAAGCTGGAAAGGCACAGGAATAGTAGAATCAGATGAGCAAGCTCAAGGTGAGTCTCGGCTCAACACCCAGGTGACTGTGAATTAACTCCTGCCACTCTGTTTACTTTGGAGACAGAACCTCTTCCATAACCCATGTTTTCCTCAACCTCAGAGTGATCCTCTCACCTCAGCCTCTTGAATACTGGGATTCCACCTGCACTGGCATGTCTGGCCTAATTTCCTATCCGAAATCTTCTGGTTTTTTTTTTTTTTGTTTGTTTGTTTGTTTGTTTGTTTGTTTTTTTAAGTTATAATGTCTATTTTACAAAGTCATCTTGGGGGTCAGGAGATGGAAGCCATAGTGTTTGTAAACCCAGAACCTGAAGAACTGAGTACTTGAGATGGGGATGAGGCAGTAAGGAAACAAGTGTTCTACAGGTTCCGGATCAAGAACAAGCCAAACGTAAGGTGCTCTATCTGAGCTGCCATGTGTGCTCTTCTCACCAGAGGCTTGTACATAAACTATTTCCTTAGGAACCATGATCTTTCCTCCAATCTTCCTAATCCAGTAGAAGGTACTGCCTGCCCTACCCTTTACGCCTTCCTCCTTCCTCCTCCTTTTCCTTAAAGGCCCAGCCAAGCATGCCACAACAGGACTCTGGCATAGATTTCAACCTTTCTCTTTGAAACTTCCAGATGGCTAAAAGACAACAGCTCAGGACTTCTCCCCACCCATGCCCTTTCTCTTGACTTGAGATGAGCTGCAGTTTAGCACTGAGGCAGTTTACCACAAAGGCCTTCTCTCTTCAAGTCCTTTCTTGGCACCAGAGTTCTGGCTGATCCGTAGGTAAGCTGGCATTGGTGGTAAAGCTGAAGCTATCCGGTAGAAATGACACGTTTAGTCCAAAGCATGGCCTTCCATGCCAGTCTACAAGCTTATGCAACTATGAAAGACTTCAAAAAAGCTTATACTTTTCAGAGCCCCATAGTATAGAGTTTAGGAGCTGAGCTCAGCAGGACAGAATAGATGTGTGGAGACAGAAGGACAGTCAAAGAACATCTTAGAGCACATATAGGTATAGAGAGATGAAGAGGTGGAGGCCCAGTGTTAAAGGACTTCTTGAATTAAAGCACCATTGCTGGCTTCCATAACATCTGAGCCTAAGTTTGTTCTCATTTTATGAGACTCCATTAAATATACACCATATGGAAACTGCATAAAATCAAGCTGCATAAAATCGAGGTTAACTGATAAAACAATGGCTTATTATAGTAATGCGAATTTGGGTAAATAAATTTACATTAACACTTCAAAACTCCCATTTGCCCCAGCAAAGCTGTGTCAGATATTCCTGTGTACAAAGCGTGATGGATATACAACTACATTTGTGATACAGGCATAAGGATATATGGATATAGCACAGGATCGCTACACAGATTTATGTTTGATTCAACCCTGAAGGCTGAATAAGCTTTGTAAAGGGCAGTTTTCTAATCTCAGGAGGCAGTTTGTCTATGATGGTTCAAAGTTGGGCCTGACTGGGTGAAAGTGAAGCCAAGAAACAAAAGGGCTTATGTGTGCTCTGGGCATAAAGCCTGTTGCTTACTGCAGTATAATCTCCCTTTCAGGCCAGTGGTGTGCTTCAAATGGTTAGTAACTGGTAACCGGCTCACCATTAGGAATCCCTCAGTTGCTCCATTTGCCAATGCCCTTGGTGAAAACACCTCCACTATAACCACCTTCGAGTTGGCAATGAAACATCCCTGGACATAAAATATGGAAACGTCACCATGGTATACTATCGCCAACATACCATGTACAGACAACATCAGGTGCACACTGTACCTATTTTGACTACCTATTTTTACTAATTACTGAAATACATACCTATTTTGACTAATCATATGTCAAAATAGAGAGCAAACAGCAAGTAGTAATCCTTTAGAATCATGTTGCTAATTCTTTTGTCTTGTGAATTGACTATTATGAATTGATAGTATGACTTAAAATAATGTGTTCAAGCCAGCTGACAGAGCCTCTGGAATTTACCAGTCAGATCTTGTGAGCTGGAGGAAGCTAGCTCCCAGCAGTCCTTGGGCTCTACAGTCATGGGCGCAGACATCGCTTATTGATTAGGCAGGTATAGAATACCAGGTGAGGCTCTTGAACTTTTGGGGAGCTTTACTTCTTCCATCTATTGCAGATGACAACAACAATATTAACATTATGGTTATTTTTTGTGCTGATTAAATGAGATAGCACAAACTCATTTAAAGAAAGGTCAGCAAATCATCTCTGGTACCTTCTCAAAACAAATTCAGATGCTCAGTAAACAGATTGCAAGAAGCATGTATGTATGTGTGTGTGTGTGTATGTATGTACGTATGTATTTATCTTGAAACAGGGTCTTACTTGTAGCCCCAGCTGACTTGGAATCCACTTGTGTAGCCCAGGCTGGTCTTTCAACTTCTGATCCTCCTGTCCTCAGAGTGTTGGGATAACATGTGTGCCACCTTGTGCAGCCCACAACAAACAAACAAACAAACAATCAAACAAACAAAGAGCCAGAAAGTATTCTATAGGAATGTCTTAACCATACAAAATACCTCAGACATTACTCGTGCCCGGCTTTCAAGGTGCTCATGGTGCACCAGAATGGAAAACGGCGTGAGTGGTAAAGTAATGCAGACTGACCCATAACCAGAAAATACGGAAGCAAAAGCATGGAGAGGGGGATCAGGAAGGATTCATAGAGACAACTGCAGCTCAAGAACAGACGCTGAAGAAGGCAACCCAAGAGGGGTGCACAAGAGAAGCAAAGGTACAGACAAAGGCACAATATACACAGATGGTTTGCAATTTGGCGGAACAAAGAATATAAAAAGAAGTGGTGAAGAACTCATCAGAAAGACTTCCAGATCCCGCAAGACTGAAAGCTGAGGAATTTGCTTTATGCCAACCTGGGAAACAGTGGCCCTAGGGAAATAATTCCCTCTGGTGAATGACATAAATCACTTTAAGTACCTGGCTGTCGAGTAACTATGAACGGTAATTGCGAAGAACCACAAAGAAGCAAAGACATTTGTAAACTAAGTGAATTCCCTCTCTAGGAGGGAAGGTGCTGCGCTCAGAGATGGAAGGTGGCATTTGAATTCTTAGCTGAAAACAGCTATTTATTTGCATAAATAAATATATTTTGATATTGATATATATTGGGAAGATTTTAGCCAACGGCAGTATTTCAAGAGTTCTGCCTTGTTCACTATGCCCCTCTTGTATGACACTTCACCCTCAAAGTTGCTGCAAGGCCCACATCTTCATCTGCTCCTGTCTGAAGCTCCTATACATAGGCTTTGGTTAGGGATGTTCTTTCTTATGGAAAGGTCAGAGATTACATATATACTGTCAATACACAGCACTACCTATTATGGCACAAGAAGGAAGGTGTGCAAAAGTCACTGAAATATTACTGCTGATAGGGGAATCTTGGCAGTTTTCTGGAAAAAAAAAGTAATGGCTTTAAACTTTCTCAAAGTAAAGCCTTGGTGTGGTTATAGGGGCCTTTTCCTTCTGGCTAACAAGATCTTGTAGATGTGAATCTGATTTGTATCAGCAGGCTGAAACGCTCCCACCATCTATCTCTCTCCTCTCTCTCTCTCTCTCTCTCTCTCTCTCTCTCTCTCTCTCACACACACACACACACACACACACACACACACACACACATATAGGGGTACACACACGTACTTATACTTGACCTCATCAGAGACATACTTAACTCCTCCTCCTCCTCACATCAAACCCCCGCGGAACATGGAGGTGGAGCTGCAGAAGGCACCTCTGTCAGAGGTGCCACCTAATGTGAGGTTTCCGGTCCTCGACACAGGCAGGGTACAGCAGCCACACTTGGCCAACACTGTAACACCAGAGAAAGGTGAACTCTTACTTTTAAGCTAAAAGTTCACGGGTTCAAATACCACTTTGTCAACTGTTCTCTCTTGCTGAAGCTTCAATGCAAATGCTTCCAAAGGTCATGCTACTTCAAGAATGAGGCTTGATGGCTGAATTTAAATCCTTTCTCAGCAAAATCAGTCTCTTGCCCATAATGAAATGATTTAGCAACTATGCCAAATAGAAGTGATTGTTCCTTCCTTTAACACACAAGAAATTGAAACTCAAAGACAAGAAGTGACTTGCCCAGGTTCCCTGGATGGCTAAGGAGATGAGCAAGATTTGTGATAAGGTCGTTTCCTTCCAAGATCAGGCTCCTGATAGATTGGGTCAAAGACTATTGTCCTGTAGCCAAGAAACTAGCACTGGGATGGACAATGTTAGCATATAAAATAGGAAATGACATTGTGGTCTCCTCAATTAGGCAATCCTCACACTGGAGTCATTATAATATGGTGCTCACCTTGTCATACTGAGCGATGCATTCAGTTGAAGGGCAGAGGAAACTGTTTTCTGTTTTAGACGAGATACTATCAGGTACTTATCCATGTATCCACTCATTTATATACTAGAATATAATAAATATTTATTGAGGCTCTCCCAGGCCCTATTCTAAAAACAAGGGACGTGGTGTTGAATGCAAAACCATGTGTAATGATCATGTCATGAAATTTAGATAAATTGGTGGCTCCCTATGTACACACTGAAGATAGTCTACAATCATAATATATAGTAATATGACATCTTTGTAGCTTCCCTCTTATCTGCCCCCTTAAAGCGTGAACTCCTCAGAGCAGAAGAAGCTCTACATCATCCGCTTATGGATCTCATTGCCTAACACCAATTGCTAAGGGCTATGGCAATGATCTGTGAGGTCTCAGTTACTTGGGTTCCTTCTCCCATTTCCTAACTAATAGTTATTATGAAAACTCTGTTCTTGGGTTTGGCTGATGAGGGCACACATAGAGCAATCTCGTATCTTTTACCAGTAAACATTGGGTATCACCTACCTGGCCAGCTCTCTTTGCCTAAGCTTAGTTTGCCATTCTTGAGGGTGTTGGTCTGAGCCTCCCAGATACACTTCAAAGTTTATGATCACTTCAAAGTTCCTTAGTTGGTAACTAAGGAAGGTCTGGGCCCCATGAGGTTGCCAATAGAGGGATTTTGAGACAAAGACTTGCTTAGATTTGCATAAAACAAACTATAATCACTTGAAGCTTTTACAAAACAATAGTTCACTCTAGCAAAACCCTCTCTGGAGGGTAACAAGGGGGCTGTCTGATGAAGTAAAACTTTTCTACAATTGGAAAGGTTCCCAGAAGTTAAGGTGTCATACCAATAATGGCACAGGCAAGTCAAGCATGGGACAGGAGGAGCACTCTGAAGTGTCCCTTCAACCCAGTCTGCTAGGTCCCCCCCACTCTTCATCATTTTAAGCATCATAGATATAACAAATCCATGAGCTTTCACTTCCCTTTCTTCTGTAAGAGAGGTCTACTCTGAAAACGTTCCCTTTCATCTCTGTTCATCTTCGTCAGTGCAAGGCTGAGGTAAATGCCTCTCTTCTAATTTAGTTTTCTTCAGATTCCACATTATAATACACTTCCCGTCCGACACTAGGCTAAAGCCCCATATGATTAGTATGGCATGCAAGACCCTTTGCCATGTGTCCAACACATCAGCTTTGAGCCTGACCTTGAGCCCATCTTTATCACACCACAGTCTGCTGAATGTGGAAATTCTGAAATTCTCATTTACCCCATCTTCACAATATTCTCCAGTGTTCCAATACCCATCATACTCTCACTATCTATGTTCTTGCTCCTTGGAGTGTTTCTGTGTGGTCTTCATTTTTATGTACCCTGTGCTCGGTCCACCACTCAGATTATATTCCCTAGGTAGAATTAAATTGAACCGAATTTTTGTCCTTGCAGGAAGCGGAAGGGCACACTTGTCAAGAACGTTGTAAGCAGACTATCTTATGTGAGTCCTAGCTTTGCCACTCACTGTTGGGGTCAATCATCATGTTACTTACTTACCCTTCATATTATCTGTAGGAAGGGGCTAGTGATGGTCTTACCCCATGAAACTTCCATGAGCTGGCTTTTATCCTCATTTCTGAGACAGTTACACAGCTATCTAATTGGGCTATGACTGTTGATTTCTTAAGGTACCCTTTCTTTCTCCCTCCTCCATGAATACTAATTCTATTTTCCATGTATGAAGCACTTTAGAGCTTACTGAGACCTTACATGAGTTTTCACATTCAGTCAGCCTGGTTAAATGCGAGGTAGGTGTTGCTATCCTGTGAGGCTTTGGGTGACACAGGTAAAGCTCGGGGGAGAGAAGGTGACAAGACCTGAGTAACTCTCCTGCTCTGTGCACAGCATGATCAACATTATGTTCCAAGTCTGAATCGCTGGAATAGTCTGGACACTGCTCCCGTAGTCTTTACAGAAGCCCCTCGCCCCACCAAAGGATTCTGTATAGGTTTTTACAGACCCAGAGCTCTGCCCCAGTTCCTGCTGAGTCTGAGTACATCAATTGCATTTTCTGGGCCAGCTGGGGAGGCGGGGATGTGCTGGTTCTCATACTCCCTGGAGGCTTCATGGTTTCATTTGACCCCTGCTGCTGCTTGCTCTGCGACCTTTGGGCCGTTTCTGTATGTAGACCTTTCCCACTGTAAGACACCACGCAACACTGGAACCAGACCTTGACGATCACTAGGGAGAAGGAGTAACGTGCCCAGGACTCCATGACTGTGTGTGCTCCTCCTTGGCATGGGGCACGTTCAGGAGCTGAGGATATAAGGACAGGCCACGTGCTTTCCAGAAGCTCAGAGACTGTTTAGCTTCTGCTCACTGTCTCGGTTGTCTGCCACATGGGAGGTGCTCCGCACATGCATCCTGATGACCAGTCACTAGCTGAGGTGCAGATTGCCACACCAGGGCTCATCACGGCTCACACTTTCTATCTCCCAGTGAGCTCATTAGTGGTGAGGCTCCCCGTGGGCAAAGGGCATTATAAGCGTTTTGTAGTTTTCTGTGCATTGTGGATTTCAACTCGCCATGTACAACTTCTTCTCTACCCTTCTTTTGATGCGACGGAGTAAAAGGTGGGAAGCAGAGAATCCCGCTCAAGATCAGCACTGACAGATCCAAGAAGTGTTCATGGAATTCCAATGCTGTCTGAAATGGCCAGTGTCACCTATTGACTGTTTAGTGTGTTTCGGGGTTCCCCCCGCTCCCTGAATTTTAGTTCATTTCATGGCGTGTTCAAGCCTTGGAGATGATTTGACTTAATGAGCCCTTTATAGAACAGACACAAGGCTGCGAGTGAAGCCAGGGGCCGTAGCACATGTAGGAGACCCTGCCTTTAAAAACAGAAAACAATTAACCGAGAAGCAGAGAGAGAGTGTATGTACACTGTTGCTATTTACACGGCCATTCCTTCTCCAGAAGTGTCGGCTCTCTACAGCGAACCTCCGCTCTTCCCTGCTTGGTCAGGGCCTATTCCTCCTCTGCCAAACACTGCCAACCCTGGGCTGATCTCGGAGAGCCTTTACATGCACCCCAAGCCCCATGTTTTCAGCTTTGAGAAGTCCTTGTGGCTCTGAGGATGAAAGTGCTCATGGCCTCGGAATAATGGTAGCAGAATTTGGAATTGGCCTTCTCACCACTCGGCCGTCGTTTTTCTATGCATGTTCTGATGTTTATGCGATAGATGCATAAAAGAGCATAGTAGTCACATGTGAGAGACAAACTTGACAGCACATCATGCCAGAGTCCTCTGGTGAGACACCCTGCTTATAATCATAATGGCCTGCTTTGGCTTCCTCTGCTTGACACCTGATGTGTGCTTGAGGAAAAACTAAGGACATCTAACCTCTTTTTGGTTTCTCTTGTGAACATTATCCAACTGGAGCGATTCAAAGAACCACAAAGAAAGAGATTCAAACCATTCTAAAACCACACTTACGGAAGACCAGTAGTTAACATTTTGGTTGAGTGTTCATCTTCGTTCAGTCTTCTTATTCAGAGATTATGTATAATTTTTAATAAATTTATTCTTTAAAAAAGCTTGGCAATCTGTTTTTCCTCTCCATTTTACAGTAAACCACAACTACCTAGCCTGATGTTTATTGAAGGGGAAAATGAGCATATTTTGTGAGAGCATTTAATCTTTTGTGATTCCTAAACACTTACAAAGAGCTCTCTTACCACTACCCTTTCTGTTATTTATGTCAGGAGCCCAGGGAAGCCATTTACCACCTTATGCCTGAGATTTACTGTCTAAGATCCTGAAGATTGTGGTGTTGTTAAGTATGTGGTTGTGGGTCCTCATAGTACAGGCTTGTAGTTCCATTTACCCTGGAAGCTACAGCCGAAGGATGGCAGATTTAAAGGCCTGTCTGTGCTACACAGAAAATTCAAGGACAGTCAGAGAGTAGTGAACTTGTCTTAAAAAAGTAAAAAGGGCTAAAAATACAACTCAATGACAAAGTGTTTGCCTAGTTTGCCTAGTGGAGAACCCTAGATTGAGTCTCTAGGGCTGCACTATATGTATGTATATATATATAATGTATACATGTAGTGCTATATATTACATGTATATGAAAGTAAAATAATTTTGAATAACAGCATATGTTTTACTTGACACTAGTACTTGCCAAGTGTACTCAGTAGGTAGAAAAGGAATGGCAACTATCGCCTTTGTGAAACGCATCAAGGAGAAGCAACTGTCTTACCATTGGCTTATTTTGTGTGTTTAGTGTGTTGTGTGGTATATGTGTGTGTATGTGTGTGTATGTGTGTGTGTGATGTGCAGGTGTCCTCACCTGTGTCCACCAAAGGCAGATTGGCATCACCCTCTATCACTCTCGGTCTTACTTCTAGACACAGAATCTCTCCCTGATCCTGCTGCTGGGCGGCTCCAGCCATCCTCCTGTCTCGGCCCCCAAAAGCACTGGGATTACATTGCCAGCTTTTTTATGTGGGCTCTCCTGGATCGGAACTCAAGTTTTCATGCTCGCGTAACAAGTGCTCTTAGAGCCATCTCTCTAGAACCCTCCTGCCAATAATTTAGGAAGATATGGAGGTTCAGGGAGGTCATGGTACATGGCTGGGTTCGTTCATTCGTTCGTTTGTTTAAATGTTATCTTCAAAAATAAAACAGGTTCAAAAGGTGATGGCTGAGGATTAGTAGCTGTTTTGTTTATGGTAGAATAGTGACTGGGACACGTTTCGGCCTTTCCCTTTGGGCTTACTCCTTCAGCCATGCTGCCACGCTCGCTGCCTTGGAGAGTATCTGAGAGTCTTGAGTCTAGTTCAGCCTGCAGTATGGGACGTGCATGCCAAGTTCTGGGCTGTCCAACTGCTACCAGTGAGAGTGCTGACGATGCTTTCTGGGGCCTCCACACAGATGGGTTGAGGGCCTGTCAGGTCTGTGGACAGGATTTAATTTGATTAAACGCGGGCCACTAGTCAGGACACCCTCTCTTGCTCAGCGGGGCAAGAGCTCCTGGGCAAGGCTGGCTGGAGGGCCAGAGAGAGGTTGTGATTCATTTCTGCCCCAGGCGCCCACCTGGCGGGGGCCCTGCTGCAAGTGCTATAGGACCTGGGGAAAGTGAGAAGCTGCAGGCGCCTGCCTGAGAGCTGAGCCTCAGGAGTAATAGTGAGAAGAGGGTGAGAGCCGCAGCTGCTGAGGTCGATATTTATATAAGGACTCTCTGGGTTTGAGGCAGGAAGTGAAACTCGTGTTGTGCCGAAGCACTTTCCTTCCCCCACACCTCTGCCCAAGGCAGCTCCTGAGGGTCCTGCCTCAGCAGCAGGCCCAGGCGCAGACTCCCCAGGCAGCAGCACCTCAGCTAGGAAGCCAGGGCCCAGGTTCCCCTTTCTCTGCTCTTGGCACCAACCCTTTCGTTCTCCCTCACGTAGTTTCTACAGCAGTGCTCCACAGAGTTTTACAGGGAAATGGTGAGGCACACGGGACAAATACCTGGACAACACAATCGCACTTCTCTTCAAACAGCGGCAAACTACGTGTCATTTCTCCTTAGCCTCGTGTGCCTGCGTCAATTGAGGTTTCTGCAGTGTCCCCTTCTGTGTTTCAAGTAAAACTTCTGCCTCATTTCCGAACCAGAATCTGCATCACAGCAAGGCTACCCTCAAGCAGACGAGCCTAGGCCGCCATCCAGAATCAAGACAGACCCTAGCATAAATCAGTGTGTGACCCTTTCTGCTGTAGGGAGAGGACAGTACCGGCCAAACGTAAGCAAGGCAATCTCTCTAAGAGAATTTTACTAGTGGGTAACCTAGTTAACTTTAACAGTCACCTTGACAGCCTATAGGCACCAAAGAAAGGAGTCGCAATTGGGGAATGGTCCTGAACAGATTGGCCCAGGAGCATATCTACTGGGATCGAGCATGTCTTGACATCAGCTGTTAACTGATGTAGGAGGCAGCCTTCTGTGGGTGGCAGCATTCCCTAGACTGGAGGTCCTGGACTGTGTAGGAAAACCAGCTACGCGTGACCCTGGAGCAAGACAGAAAGCAGCATTCCTCCACAATTTCCGCTTCAACTTGAGTTCCTGCCCTGCTATCCATCAAAAATAGACTATGGCCTGGAAGTGGGAGCCAAATAAATTCTTTCCTCCTCTAGCTGCTTTTGGCCAAAGTGGTTTATCACAGCAACAGAAGGAAAAGTAGAACAGCATTGTTCAATTTATTCAAATAACAGAAAAATCAATGCAAATGAATTCCTATTGTCTCCTTTGAGCTCTTACCTGGTTTAAGTTGCCACGAAGCTTACTGCATTCACAGTATCCAGCATGCTTAATTAAGGGTCCTTTCTTCAGCATTTATTTGAAAAGGAGCTTCTGGGTGCTGGCAAGAAAAGAGAAGTTTTCTGTCAGGTGTTTTCTACAATTCTATCAAGGAACTTTCCAGGAAGACTATGAATGACAGTGTATTTTAGTATCACAAATTGACACAGTTGGAGGAGACATCAGAGATCCTATATTCCACCCTTTTCACTCTCAAATGAATATTCTGAGTCACAAAGGGAAGCAAACACTTTGCTGGGGTTCATCTAAGAAATTTGAGACAGACAGAAGTTATCCAAATGGCTTGGTTGTGTGATTTATCTCCCAAGGAAACACAATGGACAAACTAAATGCATAGATGAGTAGGACTGGGTAGCATTTACTTGAGAATTCGGGAGTAAGTAGTGAGCAAAATAGTGGCACTCTTGTTAAGAATATAAAGTCTTTAGTATAAATGGTCACCCCTCCAGAAAAATAAATGTCCCATGACCCATGAAATTCTACCCATATAGTGGGTTACCTGAAAATTATAAGGTGAAATAGCACTTTTGATAGTCTGGAATCTATAATAAATACTGTTATCATGGAAGGTCCTATAATATGGAAAATGACTAGTGAACTTTTAACACACCAATATTCTTTAAGAAATCAAAACTAAGGTCTTAGGAGGGGATGATCGAAGCTCACAGAATTCAGTGTTAAGAAATCCAAGGTGCTGGTGGGCAGTGGGCCTTTAATCCCAGCACTCAGGAGGCAGAGGTAAGTAGATCTCTGTGAGTTCATGGCCAGCCTGGTCTATAGAGTGAATTCCAGGACAGCTGGAACTGCACAGAGAAAAGAAAAAAGAAGAAGAAGGAGGAGAAGAAGAAGAAAAGAAGAAGGAAGGAAGGAAGGAAGGAAGGAAGGAAGGAAGGAAGGAAGGAAGGATGAAAGAAAGAAAGAAAGAAAATGAATGGCTTTCCAGCCATTCCCTGTACAAAAAAAACAGCATCTTTCAAAAGTTTACGTCACTTGAATCTCAACTGGCCACCAAACTACTCTTTCCCCTACACAGTGCGGACAGAGACTTGCAACTGTACATCTCTAAGGTCACTACATGTATGGAGGACTCCGCAGCATGGAGATAAGGTGCTGTGAGTGACCAGAACTACCTTAACTGCTATACACAGTTACCCTACTGAATTGTGACTAGGACAATCTTCTTGGTATGATTCTTTTTTTCTTCTTTCATGTTAGAAAACTGAGAACAATTCAAATTGTCTGTTTGCCCAAGCTAGAAATTGACAAGACTTGAATTTTAAGTCAACTGGGCTTAAACGCTGTGTCCCGGGTCAAATATTTCTGTGATCTCAATGCTATAGCTGAGAAAAATATTTTTTTTAAAGATGTTATTAAACCAAGATGGTAGAACAAATAAATCAGAGATGGAATTCACAATGGAATCACCTGACTGTAAATCTCAGGGACATTTGGGAAAATACAGACCTCTTTTGGACAAAACATACTACAGCTTCTATCTCTAGCACAATAGATTCCAGTGGCTCAAAACTCAAGATGTGTTCAGTGGGTTTAAATGTATTTCATTTTCTTTTCTCAAACACCTTGAACATAGCCTCCTTATCAGGTTAACACTAAAAAACTTGCATGGATCATTCTTTTCTATCTCTTAAGCTTTAAAATATTGACTTCCTGGATGCATGCATGTCTCGTGTGTGTGTGTGTGTGTGTGTGTGTGTGTGTGTGTGTGTGCACGCATATGCATGTGCACATGTGCATTTGAGTGTTTATATATATTTTTGTATTGGTGCATGTCTGGGTGAAAGTATGTGTGTACATGTGTGTACACCTGTGTAGTTCAGAGATCAATCCAACTGTCATTTTTCAGGAGACATGCTGGATAGTTATCCTCTTCACTGGGACTGTCTGTAATGTTAGGATTCCTTTCTTTCTTTCTTTCTTTCTTTCTTTCTTTCTTTCTTTCTTTCTTTCTCTCTTTTCTTTCTTTCTTTCCTTTCTTTCTTTCTTTCTTTCTTTCTTTCTTTCTTTCTTTCTTTCTT
>NW_026596064.1:4282814-4447547 GCF_907164565.1 Psammomys obesus
CTTTCTTTCTTTCTTTCTTTCTTTCTTTCTTTCTTTCTTTCTTTCTTGTTAGAAAACTGAGAACTGTTCAGCAAACTGTTACCACAATCTAGAAATTGACAGACTTGAATTTTAAGTCAATTTAGCTCAAACTCGGTGTCTCTGGTCAAGTATTTCTGTGGTCTCAACTCTACAGGGTTGAGTGTTTCGTGCTGTGGGTGGTTGTTTGGTTTTGGTTTTGGTTGGTAAGACGGTTGTCTACTTGCTTGTTTTCAGCTTCTCTGCTCTTGACTGGGGAGATGGCTCGGGGAGTGAAATCTCTGGCATGCAAGCCCAAAGACTTGAGTGAGGATCCTCAGCATCCGTGGATGACCAGTTTTGGTGCTGCACATCTACGCCCCAGGTTTCTGAGGAGATGGTGTCCTCAACAAGTGGATCCTGAGGGCTTGCTTGTTCGCCAAAACACCAAGCTCCAGGTGCAGTGAGGGACCCCGTGTCAAAGAAATAAGAAACCACTGAAGTTGACATGCTAACAACAGCTTTTAGCCTCCTCACCAGCACAGGTGAACAGCCACACACACACACACACACGCACACACGCATAACACACACATGTGCATGCACGCACAATATACACATACATTAGTGAATGTGCAACTTTGTACAGCTGGTAGTGACAGGGCTGACACAGATCAGCCTGACAAATCCGAGCTCAGTGGCTGCTCACGCTGAATGCTGGCTTTGGTAATGTTGGCTTTGGTCAGGAAGAATACCGAAGCCACAGAGAAAAACTGTGAGCCACCCTTTGCACAGATCAGCGGTGTGTGGGCTCAGAAAACAGAAACATGGAAGTCCTAGTCAAGGACCATAAGACAAAAATTTAGTAGCGCAGGGAGGTAGGTCGGGAACAGGGGAAAACTGTTCCGATCACACATATGGTGGAGCCCTGCTGTGGACAAGCACAAGTGTATTTCTCCAATCAAAAAGGAGCCAGCTGGGTGGGGGCTTGACCGTGCTTGATAGTATAAAACGATGCACTTAATCAGCAAATATCAGAGAGACGGCCTCCTTCACCCCAAAGTCGGCCAGGATTAATTTTAGAGTAAATAAAAGGAAGTGCTGCTTTGCATGGTAGATGGGTTGTTCGCTGAGAGGCATCGCCTGGGTGACAGCACACAGGCACAGGTGGCTTTAAGATGTGCTCATTTAAACACCCGGATCAAATTCATTCCATATGGGCTTGCCAAAGACGTGTGAGACTGTGAAGGTTGCCAGCCCGGGCATCAACCTTGTAAGCTTGCACACCTCTAACAGAAAACAAACAAACAAACAAACAAGCAAACACTCACATCTCCAGTATAGTATTTATATTTTGATAGCTCTACATGCCAAAAAGTTTTCCTTGGTTTTCAGCAAAACCTACCTCCACAATTATCCTTTATTATATCCACTTGGGCCCTATTTTCTGCATTTGAGATTGCAATCAACAAATATGAGGCTCATTTTTTATATTCTTTCAGGTTCTAAATTCTGCACTCAATCCTATTTACTAAAGGCG
Organism: Psammomys obesus; assembly: GCF_907164565.1. Taxonomy (NCBI): domain Eukaryota; kingdom Metazoa; phylum Chordata; class Mammalia; order Rodentia; family Muridae; genus Psammomys; species Psammomys obesus. Next base: position 4,284,352 of record NW_026596064.1, read on the forward strand.
ATGTTGTGAACCCAGTTCTGACACTCTGAAAGATCATATCAGGGAATCTTTAGAACTATAGGAAGAGTGTCCCTGGATTCGGGGAGGCTAAAGAGATAGGGAATGAACTGTGTGTTGAGAAACTTCGATGTTGGGTATGCTCTGTGACTATATGAAGTCCATGGCACAGGGTCTACCATCAGTTAGCAGATGGATCTCACGAGGTTAGGACCTCACATGTCTTACCCACAGTCCCTCCTGTAAAATAGAAAGGCTGAGCAAAATCGTGTTTATTTTTCCTTCTGGCTTGTATCTATGAACCCACATGGTTCTGAGACCCATGACTATGTCTTCCAACAACCCCTTCAATGTAGCATCCACCACTGGAAAGGCATTGAACCAGTCCCTCAAGATGCACTGTTTTCAAGTGGACATTTTCTTGACCATAAAACATACTCACTCCCCTTCTTAAAAGTGGGTGAGAGCAAGCCCATGGTGGAGTTATTGGACCTTTCTTTCTTTGAGCTAAGCTGGTCAGGAAGAAAAGTCACTCAAGAGATAGCCATCCTTATCTTGGTCAGTGATCTTGTAAATCATGAGATTTACTCATGACAAGCTTTTCATTGTATGTGGAGAGATGGAAGGACTATACCATTCTGTGGAAGGTTCACAATAGTACTGGACACACTTGGGCATCTTGAGAGTAGTAAGATCAGGCATGAAACTTGAAGCAAGGCTCCGAGTCCTGTGCTGGCATAATTGGATTCTATGTATACGGTTTGTATCGTGCTAGACTCTTCAAGATATGCTATCCTCCCTGGTGTCCTTTCTTAACTTGGAGAGAAGAGGCAGGAATCTCAGCTCTTTAATTAATTAGTTCTTTTGTGAGTGTGTGTGTGTGAGAGAGAGAGAGAGGGAGAGAGAGAGAGAATGGCATCTGAGGGACATCCATACCACAGTGTGGGTGTAGAGGATCAAAGGACAACTTTTTGTGGCATCAGTTTTCTCCTTCAGTCTTTATGTGGTTACGGGACCAAGCTCAGGTTGCCAAGTTTGCATGGCAAGTACTCTCTCCTGCTAAGTCACCTGCCGGCCCACAGCTGTCTTGTCGCTGACAGAAGTTAACCTCACTAAAAGGAAAAAAAAAGAATCAACACTTCTGATGTCAAGGTTCTAGTCTTCCCATTAGAACATAGATGTTTCTCAACTAGTCCGCCTTAATGAGTTAAACCAGAACCCATTTCTTCCTTTCAAAAAATGTAAGCTACCTTTGTGAGACAAGCACGATATTTTTAAATCTCATCCTTTTCACAGTCTGAAACCTTCAGAAAGAACTAGTGACTGTAAATTCCCTGTGCCCCCTAGAAAACAAACCTTGAAAAGGTTTTTTAAAAGAATACCACCAAAATTTAAACAGCCAGCAAAATTAAGCGGCTGAGTTCGTAAGATATGTGATTGTCTTCCTTATGGATTCATATACCCTAGAGCTCTCTGTCACCCCAGAGGACAGAAATTGACCTAGAGGAGATGGAGACTTGGGATGAACCAGCCTGTCTCCTGGGGTCTCTTGGGGACTCTTCACGCCTCACCCACCTCTGGCTGTGCATTTCTGTCCCATCCCACTTTTGCAAAGAAAAATAACAGACTCCCGGTGCTCACATCAGATAAATGCAGTTTCTAACCAGTCCAGATGGTGCTCTATTTTAACTGGGCAGACCCACTGGACTTGTGTTTCCCTGTGTGTGTGATAGGGTATTCACGTAAGTGGCACCCCGGAGCCCTCTCTAACATGGACTGTTGTTGTCTTTCATTAGCACTCCTTCTTCTCAGGCAACGAGGCCCCAAGCAGTGTGGGCTGAGTGGCCCAGTGCTTCACTGTGCAGGCAGCTGCAGGACCACAGCTGCCACCTTACATTGCCCACTGCTTTGATTTGCATATGCAGATGACGCCCATGAATAAGCAAGTCCACTGAAGAGGAAAGGGGTCCTTTGCCTTTGCGTTCATTTTGGCCTTTACTTTCCCCAAACTACCAAATGGGAATGACAAGAGGCCAAGGAGGGCCCTTTCTCATCCCCTCCTCCCTCTAAAATCCACCCATACAGTAAGAGTTTGGATGGGGAAGTTGCTTTTCACTTTCAGTAAGGTGTTCTAGGACACAATTTTGTTAGGCCTTTTAAGAGAAAGAGATGGGAGTGGGAAGGGGGCAGGGGGAGAAAAAATAAATAGGAGACAGAGAGAAAAGAAATAGACAAAGAGAAGATAAAATGGGGCTTCCCATTCATTCTAATAGTCAAGTGGCTTTGGAAAACATAAGCCCAAATTGCAGTTGCCTGTGCCCTGATGTGACCAGGTTTGCCTCCTTGTCCGATTCTCTATTTCTGCCTGACCCATGACCCCTCACAGACCACTTCCTCAGACTTATGTGAGCTAGGGCCACTTAACTCTGTTTCTAAAACCTGTTCTCCCTTCTCTTGCCTTTGGTCCCACCACATCTGTTGAGATTTCCTGCGGCTGCATTCGTAGGGCCCAAGTTTGATACATCATGAGGAAACACTGGCTCCTGTACTTGGCTAGAAATTTTGACATGATGCTGTCTTTTCCCAGATAGCTGTGGACTTCTGCATTTGGTCTGGCTCTCTTGTGGAGGACTTTGGCCACCCCAGAGGCTGGGGGGGGTATGCTGGGTGCCTTTTCCTCTTGACTTCTCCTTAAGAAGATGCACAGTGCTGTCTAAGGGTTAAATGAAATCTTTATGATTCATTCTGGTCCCACCCTAAGAAGCTTCTTCCAGCTTCTGTTGACTCCTGTTTCCAAGCATAAGACAAACACTGCCATCCCCCTCATACCTACTTTCTTGGTTCCCCGTTTTACACCTCTTTAACAAGCCTTCTCCTTTCCTGTCACCTTCCTTTGAAGGTACTTATCTGCATGTCCATTAAAATATATCTCAGTTTACTTTCGGGTTTATGGTTGATCTCACTGAGGCTTAGACTCTAGAGCATTTGAACCTCTCCTTTTCTTTGCATCATTAGTAGCTCATGAAAAAACTAACTGGCAACTAAGCCACAAAGGAATACAAATTTGAATGGGATCCCCTTCCTAACTGCAAGGGGATTTAAGTCTCTCCAGGAGGTGAAACACACTTACAAGTAGCTGAGACATAACTCAAATGGCCACGATACCCCCTTTCCAAAATAGGAGAGCAGATCAGACAGCCACATATACACTCAGGGTTGAGAGGTTACTCCCCAGGGAGGATTAAGAGAGGTGCATTTGGAATGGACTGAAAGCCTGAAGTTGGGTTTGCACTTGCTGGCCTAGGAACGGTGCTCACGCGCAGACAGCACACAGAGAAGGCCAACAGTGGAAAAGTACAGGAGCAGGAAGAGTGAGTAGCTTCACCTGGCTGGCGCGCAGCACTGCGTGCTCAAACTGGAGCAAGAGGGAGAGGGCTAAACTGGAAGGGGGAGATCCAGACAGGGGTGTACGAAGCTGGGAGACCAGCAGGGAGCCTTTGGAGGCCTGAGAGGGTGGGAGGGGACGGTGAACACTGGAGGGGAGGCACAGAAAAAGAGAAAGAAGGTTTCAACAGAGTTTCGTGGATTCTTCCAACTGCTTGACTCATGCACCTTTCCCTGCCCCCCTCTTCGAAAGCTTATCTTTTGATCTTCCAGGTGCATGACTTTCTGCCCAATTACTTGTCTTCAACCCCTCAGAGCAGGTCAACCATGCAGCTCAGAAGTCACACTGTCACACTTGGCCTCGGTTGCTCCTGGCACTGTCAGCTTTGCCAGTACTCTGCATTAGAGTCCCAGGAGAACGGTAGCTTGAAGCGCCCCAGCAACTCACACAAAGCTTTGCTCACAAGACACCACCTAAAGGACTGTGCATAGGATGGTAGAGGGGCCGTCACCTTCTTCTGAGTCTCTTTAGTGGACTTGCCCCAATTTAGCTCATCACATCCACTGTTATGGGGTGGGAGTGTGGCAAGCAAGAGGGACAAATCCAGCAGACAGGGACACCAGATCAGGAGAAAAGGACCTCACTTTGGCAAAGGAACCAACTGAGCCATGGCCACCACTAGTCCTGAGAGTCACTGGCCAAGAAAATCAGACCAGAGAAAGTAAAAGGCGCTTTGTCTTTGCTGAGCAAGGGGACCCTGAGCCTCTTGTCCTCTCGGAACCTCAGTTTTACAGCTATAAGATGGTAGTTATGACATATACCTTATTTATTTTCCTGGGCTGTTTTTAAGCTAGGAAAGGATGTGGAGGCAAGATAAAGACAGAAATCACCGTGCTCCATCTCAGCCAACTACCACCCCACTCTCCAGAATAGGCAGGTGTGGCAATGAGAGATGGAGAGAAAGCCTGGAGAGTGGAGACTGTGGAGTGCCCTCTTTTTCACAACAGACTGAGCACGAGTGACCTCAGTCCAGGCTGTTCATGTGACTGGTTCCCACAGGGAACAAATGGCCCATGATCACAGAGTGAGTCAGAGGATAAATCCAGGCTGGGAGGATCCTGGCCTCCCAAGCCTCTTCTTTAACCACCCCATACACTCGTGGCTTTCCGAAAGGAAGGTCACAAGAAGAGTTCATGGCCCAGGGACTAGGCTCACTCGAGTCCTGAATTACTGCTGAATGCTTACATAATTGGAAAGAAGGAATTTCTTAGCCGGGAGCTGGACCAGACACAATTTTTAAAAACCATCATGTAGAATCCTAGATAACCATTTCCTAAGATGGACAGCACTCATACACTGAGAAGCTAGTCCAGGGTCCAAATCTAGAGTTTCCTACCTTACTCCCCTTTTTGCCCATAGGTGCGAGTTGGCTCCAAGGAGAAGAAATGATAGTTCCTTTTGGTAAATAGTAACTGCCCTTGATCAAAAGCTTTGTAGGTGCCAGTCCTCCAAGACACATCGTGCAAGTGCCTACCTAATTTTGTCCACCTCACAACTGAATGGTAGGTTAGAGTACTTCTATTTATAGGAAGAAGGGGGAAGGGAGAACTTAAAGTTTTAAGACAGCTCTAATCACTGCAGTTCTCTTTAACAATTGAAAACTTCCACTCTAAATCTTTTCGGAAGGTGACCAGCCACTCTCTCCAAGACCGGTACTGTTGAGCAACAGAAACCTTTCTCCTCCCTCCCAAGACTCTCTGAACACAGACTCTGCCTCAGCCACCATGAGCTTGAATGTTTTAGTCTTCTGGTTAATTCATTACACAAACCTTTCCCAAGGACAACACTTCTCGGGGTTCCAAGAAGCTGGGCCACTCCCTTGCCTTTCCAAAGCTTTGCCGGTAGGCAAGTAGTGATGGAGCGTATTATCAACCCCAATCAAGGTAGGACAGCTCGGTCACAAGAGGGAAATAAAGATGCCTGACTGGAGTTTAGAAATTAGGGGATAGAAAAAAAAAGGGGGGGGGATATGTACGCATTGCAAGAGCATCCAGGCCAGGTAATCCAGGTGGACGATGTGGGCAGAGGGGAAGATATGAGCAGAGGAGAAACTAGACCTCCTAGAGCTGGCTAGAGTCAGACCAGCATTCCAGTGAGCTCTGAGGCTTCAATGGGCCTCTCACAGTTTGCTGGCCCTACTCCATCCCAGACATAAGTGACATGGCTTCTTAAAAGCTCAGTTTCCCCTCTGTACAACAGAAGCCAGGAATGTTCTCTGTGAGATGACTAGTGAAAGGCTGGGCCAGGAGCATTCGCTGGAGATGCTTAGAACTCCCAAGGCTATCGCGCAAAGGCAATGCAAATCATAGTTATTTATAATGGCGCAAAACTGAGGCTCTGAAAAGACATTGCCTCAGCCGCCAAGCGCTCCCTCTGGAATCCTAAAAACCTGCCGCCTGCTGCAAGGCTGTGCCCAGATCCCAGCTGGAAGCAGGCTTATCTCTTCTCAGCTCCTGGCGCTTCTTCCCATCCTGCCAGGATGTTCTTCATACAACAAACACTAAGCTGCCTGCATAATTCCACCTACAGAGCAGAAAGTGCTGAGCCCTTCTGCCCTCCCCTCTCAGAGAACGGAGCTAGATCCTGCACACCCAGTTCAGGACGGGTTCCTTTCATGTGCCATCAGTATTGCACCAGGCAGCCTGGCTCAGGCTAGACCTTCGGGGCTGAAAATGCCTGGCTTTGGAAACCAACCAGTGCCCCCTCATTCCTGACATGGACCTCCACTGGAGGCACTGTGCCTTCTCAACCAAGCTTAACATCAAAGAGTTAACAAGCAGGGCAGGGCTGGAGTGGCAGGGGTCTCTGAAGAAAAAAGCAGACTGTCCTAGTATAAACAGAACTTCCTTACCTATTATAAGAAGGGAAAGGCCACATTGGTTTCAGCTTTTTAATCTTCTCGATGCAAATGAAGACTCCCCCCCCCCCGAATATAATCTTTATATTTTTGTTGTTGTTGTTATTATTTTGATTTCACTGTGTGGCCCAAGCCGGCCTGGAACTTGCTAGATGGCCCAGGCTAACCCCAAACTTTCAGTAATTCTCCCACTACAGCATCCCAAGTACTGGGATTAAAGGCATGGACTGGCATTCTTGGTTGTCCTGTTTCATTTTTTAAATAAGACCTCACTTACACAACTGGATCTCACTCATTGGTACCCCTCTAAGGGCCTTCAGAGAGGGTCAAGGGTAGTGCTTTCAAACAAGTCCACAGGTGTGTCTAGGGTGGATATGTCCGTGTGCAGGCTTTGGTTTAGAGACTGGAGGTATGGGACAGGAGCTGAGGATCTCTATTTCTAGTAAGTTCCTAGTTAATATGGGTGGTGCTGACTCAGACACCTAATTTTAAGTAGCAAAGGCATGAAGCTGTAATTACACAGCTTAAAAAACTATGCGTCTTTAAGATAGCAGGGAACCTTCCCACCCCTCATCCCTAAAGATGATAAACCCTGGCTTCTGGTCTTGCATATCTTCCCGCTCTATACCACGTTCTTCATCTTACCCCTCCCTAACTCCTTTGGGCTCTGGGTGTCTATTGTCCAACTGGCAGGCTGGGGAAATTCCTAAGAGTCCTGCCATGAGGAAGAGCTTTAAGGCACAGCCTTTACTCCAACAGAGAAGTACAAAAGGTCAGGTCAGTCCTTTCAACCTCTACCTGCTACTGGAACACCAACAGAAAGGAAAAGGAAGGGAAAGAAACAGACAGAGACAGAGACACAGAGAGAACAATTTTGGCAGGATTTCTCTAAGGAGGTTCTTAGAATATTCACTTTCTTCCTGACGTCTCCTAACCCCAGTTTACGGAAGTCACTTCTCTCTCAAACCCTGTCTTCCTCCCAAGTCTGCTCCTTTGGGTCCCAAGATGTTCCCACTGAGGTCAAGAGTATTTTTAGGGATGCCATGTGGCCCATACTTTGCCAACCCTCCACGGACATTAATCTTGGATTCCATAAATGCCAGGTCTCCTGATCCAGGAGGCCTAGAGGCGGTGGGGACATCTGAGTGCACTGGAAAATGCAGTGTGAGGCCTTTGGAAGGCTTAACCTGGATGCCGTGTGTGACAAAAACAATATTCATGCCTACGGTTCGGGAAACATTTCAGCATTTACAGAGCAGTTCTTCTAGATGTCCCATATTTCATTTTCTCAGGGGGCACTCAAAGAGGATAGGAAAAACAAACAAACAAACAAACAAACCTTTCTCTTTGGTATTGGTAGGAAAGATAAAATGGCATAGCTAGTAAGTGCTGCCCTTGAGTCACTTAGCTCCCAGAGCTAGCCTCCGGCCTTTTTTAATAATGCCCTGCAGCCCTATTGTGGGTTGGTTTCCAAATGTCCTCCTATGTTGACATTCTCACCCCTGGTGCATCGAGATGGGGCTTTGGGGATATCAGTGAATCATGAGAGCTATGTCCTCATCAATGAATTAATCCATTAGTTAAGGGGTTCACAATTTGATGGGCTGTTGGGAGGCGATGGAGGTAGGATCTAGTTGAAGGGTCGTTCAGGGTGTACCTTTGATAGCTTTGTCTTATCGCTAGAGCTCCCTCAACGCCTGTCCTTTCCTGTTCTTTTCTGCCTTCACTCTTTCCCTCTCTCCCACATTGCTTCTATAAATGCAAAAACAAAACGATGGAAGAACCAGCATCTATAGATCATATTACAAACCTAGGGTCAGGGATTAAGAGTGTACACTCTAAACTAAAGCCTTCACGCAGACACCGCTCTTGAACATCTCTGAAGTCCCTTACAGGGGCACCGATGAGTGAGATCTGGTTGTATAACTGAGGCCTTATTTAAAAAATGAAATAAAACAACCAAGGATGCTGATCCATTTAAGTGGCTCTTTTCACCTTTCTCCAGCCACATAGGCGCATAGCTCGCTGCCCCTCCACTCCCTTCTACACATACACAAAGCTTCATCTGACATCACTGCACAAAACTAAAAACAAAAACAAACAAACAAAACCTGGGGTTAGTCTCAATGTTCTTAAGAAATGTTAGAATAGAAACAAGAATGGGACGGCATGGATCAGTGGGCCTGGAAACAAGCAAGGAACACATTCAAAAGTGTGTGATGGAAGAGAGGTTAACAGGGTAATTCTCAGAGGTGCAGGTGCAGCTGAGGAAAGAGCCACAGCCCCTCTCTTTTCTCCTACCTCCCATGTAATCCATGTTAATCTGACTCCAGCCAGGAGCCAAAGGACCCTTCCAGTATCCACAAAGTCCAGCACCCTGGAGAGGCTGGGAGAAAGGTGTGAGAACAGTTTAGAAAGTCTAGTAGCAAACACCCAAAACAATGGCACTGCCTAAGATAGACAAGGAGTCTGAAGAAAGGATTGGTCCTGTCCTCCAAGAGTAAAGGTCTCCAGCCCTACTGTAACTCCCAGTCTGGAAATGGGTCTAAGGACTGCTCCACAAAACCCAGAGCAAGAAATCTAAGAGATCACATGAGCTCCACAAGGAGGAGTTGGGGTTCCAGGACCGGGCTTAAATCCCAGTCACATTGTTCAACCAATCCCAGGGTGTAATTCTTTAACATCTCTGAATCTCTCCAACCTGAAAATAATAACTCCACTAATCACGTTAACCTCGGTGCTGACCTCCTCAGGACAGGCTGGCACTTGACACACCGGGACTACCACATGGTACAAACAATACCATATCTACCGTATGGCCTGGGCCAGCTGAACTCCATCTGCCCTCTGCCAAGACAGCTCGCCGCACCTGGATCTTAGGGAGGTCAACAACAGATTGACTTGGAAAGGGCAGACCAATACCCTCTCTGTAATCAAAACTCCCATGAATGCTTAATCAGCTGCTAGGTTACAATTACAGTTTTTAAAAAAATCCATTTTTTTAAGTGAAAAAAGAAAATCCCCACTGGCCGGGCCGAGGTGGGATCATACAGGTCTGTTTCTTCCACCCTCACACAGTACCACAGTGATCTCTGACCTGCTCTTGCCAGTGACAGGTCCTACCCACAGGAAACTTGAAAACTAAGGAAATGTTTTGTCGGTTATTACCTTCAATCCCAGGGCCTAGAAGTCCCATCACTAATGAGGTCTACAAGAACAGGCCAAGTGGGAATAGTTCACCTGTGCAAGCACCTGAGCAGCTAAGAACAGCAGGTATGGACACTTGAACAGCTAATCACAGATGCCACTGGCTGAGAACAGGATTCTGGGAGTGCGGGACCTAGGACGGGTAACACTAGGAAAGACTAGAGTTCAGGCCATGACAGGTGGGTGGCTGGGTACACACCCCAGTCAGACACAGGTGAGAACCCCAGCCCAGCAAAGCTAATGGCTTGGCAGTGTTCCTTCTGGGGCTCAATTCTCAAAGGTTTCTTTCTGCAGTCGGGTTTGAGGAACAGTCTTCAACAGACATATCCAAATGTGGTCCCCAAATAGTGAGATCAGAATGTGTCTTGTTATCCTGAGACCCTGGGCCGAGCAATTCTTAAGCTAGAAGGCAACCTTGGACTGTTAGAGAGGAACTCCAGCTCAGGCTCTCTAGACAGGGTACCTGTCTCACCCCACTAAACGCAATCCATTTTGCTTGTGTCTCCTGCTGCCTCTTCCTGCCTTTCCTTTCCCTGTCTCCTGCTGTTCTGCTCTTGAGTCTCTCTCCCTACATTTATTCCACTGAGGCCCACAGTTCTTATCTCCAGGTGTCCAACGCTACATCTTCACATTCAATCGGAGCTGACAAAAGGTGTCACGCTTCCCCAAAGCGTGAGTGGCACCGGAACACAGGCTGCTTGCTGTGCCTAGAGAGGCCATTTTCAGCACAAAAAGAAAGACGTCAGTGTCATCGCACAATCCCCACCTTGAGTACCATCTCTTCGTGAAGACCAGCACAGCATTGTGTCTCTGTATTCTGGGATAAAGTCCCAGTTCTGCTCCCTGTGCTGCCTCCCCCAGTCACCTAACCTCTCTGAGCTATCCCATCCAACCCTGGGTTACCGCGTCTGTACAGAACGTCTAAAAGACTACATTAAGACTCATTTAGCAGCGCAAGTACTGAGTGAAAGGTCGCCGCTATTGTAGGCAATCTGAGCTACAGAGAGATACACACCAGTAATCTAAGGCCATTCACCTTTTTGGAGAACCAAGGGTTACAAACTAGATGCTCTAACACCGGGCCTTGTTCTTCCCTGTCTACAGCTTTCCTGTCTACCATGTTAATCTAGCCTTTATTCCATTGAACGTTTAAACAAGCCAGGAAAATTTGAAACTGTGTCCCTCTCTCACTGTGGGATACTAGAGAGGTCCCACTTCAGCTCAGATGAACCCCCCCATCCCCGTTGCTACTATGGGGCCACCTGCCTCATTCTGACTGAGATAACCGAAGCTCCTACCTTCTCCTCTAGCCCTACTGCAACTCCTGCCCACTCCCCCCCCCAGCCATTTCTTATCTTTCTGAACTGCTGCACTTTTCAGTGGTCACAGCCTTATCTCGCTCTGCTCTGCTAGTGGATTGCAAACTGGTCTGAGTCTGGGGTCCAATGCGTCTGCAGACCCAGCCGATTCCCTGTTGGGGTGGCAGTGAGCCAATGCAAGAAACACTGGGGTCAACAGAGGAGGCAAGGTATTTGTGACACAACCACTGAGTATTTAACAGCCAGCTGAAAACCAACAGCCCACTCTTAACTTTGTACGGATTCTCCTGAACTACACAGAGTTCAAGATTCCAAAGTGGGCACCGTGTTACAGATGAGTTGTCCGACTTTTCTTATTGTCAGGAGAAGAAACCAGAATAAGGGGTGACAGGGGAGAGAGTTCAGAAATTGGACTCTGTAGCCAAACTGCCCTGGCTCGGCTCTATCACTGACTGTGAGGCATTGGCCAAATTACTTCACATGCCTGTGCCTCTGTTTTCTTACTTGTAGAAGAGATGTGGCAGTCATGTTACAGCACTGAATAAGTTGTTCCCAGCCAGGGAGCTCACAGGCTGGAGGAGGGTCTCCAGAGCCCCTCTCCCACTGCTGGATGGTCCAGCAGACAGTGAATTCCACCCAGTACTTTCATCTCTCATCCGTGAAGCTGTTAGCAGAATGACATCATCAGTGGGCAGACCCTCCCGGTTGAGGAAACAGTCACTATGGCCTTCGCTCCTGCTGTAGCCTTGGGCTCTGCTGTCCTGTGAAGCTCCTTGGGACATTGGAAAAAGAGGCTGCCGGCATGTCTGGGAGTCTCACCAGACACCCCGGACTCAAAAGTTTGTTGGCCACTCACAGCCTCTCTCCCAGCCCTGTCTAGCTTCTGTTTGATCTCTTGGGGGTGGCTGATGACTCAAGGCACCCTCTTTTCAGTCCCACCCAGGTATTCTTCTCCAGACTTAATTCCAATAAAAGAACTGGGTGATTCATTTGCTGCTGCCTTTCTGGGGTTTGGGGCCTGGGAAACCAAGAATGGCTGAGAAAAGGCACAGTTCTGCAGGAGCACAAAGAATTTATCCCAGAGGGTATGCACTCACCGAAGACAGAGGGGAGGAGTGCCTTGTGTTGCAAGGGTGAGTGACAGGAAGCTCACGGGACACCTGTGCAGCCACACTAGAGTTGACAGTGTCTTTGGTGCTCAGAGCAAAGGAGAGAGAGGCAGGTGTTCAGCCCTGGGCTGCTGCTTTCCCTTCCTCAAGGCCCCGTCACCTGCCAATGCTTCAGTCTCTGAGCCCACCCTCACCTAACTCACAACTCCGAGGGGGTCAACTTCCTGTCTTTCCCCAATGCCCTCGAGCCTGGTTGGCCTTACCTCCCACAGTCCTTTCACTCAACCCAAATTACAGTGTTATTCTTTACTCTCCAGGAAGAGTATCTTCACCTGTATCCCTCCATCAACAATTTGGCTCTGACTCTTTCCTTTCCGGTGGTTCAGAGAAAGTTACTTAACCCCCTCAGGCCTCCCTTTCTTCATCTACAAAATGGTGTTATCACAGAGAACTTTCAAGAAGAGGAACTAAGATAAAATGCAAACACAGAGCACAGTATCTCCAACGCATAACGTAAAAGTAGCCATAAATCACAATAATCGAAATAACACAAACATGCATCAGTGGCCCGTCTCATGCCATCCCTTTCGCAAGGCCTTCTGTGGCCTCACACCTCAACTGTGTTCTTCAAGATTTCCTCCCTGATCTCGTTCCACATTAATTTTTGAGACAGGGTCTCTCACTGAAGTTGAATTCCGCCGATTCATCTAGACAATGAGCGGCAGAGATCCTCCTGCCTCTCCCAACCCCTGTCCCCAGTGCTGAGGTTACAGGTGTGGGACACACAAAAGCTTTGATCTTATGTAGCTGTTGGGGATCCAGATGTGGAGCCCCGTGACAGTACAATAGGCTGTTTACCAGCAAAGCCTTCCCCCAGCCCTGTATTTCTTTTGAAGGCTTGTTCTTTTTGTTTGTTTCTTTGCTTGCTTGCTTGCTTGTTTTGGGTTTTTTATGTCTGTGGCCATTCCTATATTCTGCAGGAAATCTCAGTGACTTCCTCACTTACCTCGTTTCCTTCCTTGAGAGTGGGGACTGTGATATCCCTGTTTCCAGATCCTTCACCTAATTTAAAGGCCCAGAAGTTCCCACAAGCTTTGCTTCAGTTAGATGTTTCTCTGGATTCTGCCACAAAATCATAGAGGAGCGGTTTTCACCCTTCCTAATGCTGTGACCCTTTAATACAGTTCTTCATGCTGTAGTGACCCCCAACCAGAAAAGTATCTTCATGGATACTTCTGTGATTTTGCTGCTGTTATGAACAATAATAAAAATAGCCAATATGTGGCCCCTGTGGGGTCATGACCTACAGGTTGAGAACCACTGGCTTAGAGGAATTTGGTGGTGCCACTGGCTCCTGTGGAGGAATAGGGGAAGAGGAGTCCCTCTTCAGAAATGGCATAGATAGAATGCTATAGAACATCTCTGTCTCCACGTATACACATTCTAGCTTGGGCCACCCAAAGGACCAAGTGGTCAATTTGGTGAACTTCATCCTTATGCCCCAAACTAGCATTGTTCTTTTTGACCAGGAAGATTAAGGGTAAGCAAGTTCAAGAGAGAATGTACGTTTATCACTGGTGATCTTCGTGGAGAAGGGAGAAGAGCGTGGCAGAGATCTTACATTCTAAGATTGGAAGGAAATGGTCTGTGCTTTGTGATCCCAGGCTGAAGGAGACCTGGTGCTGATTAGGAAATTCCCCTTCAGGTCAACAGAACTCCACAGCATGGGAGGCATAAACTCAGAGGAGTCCCAGATTTCTTATTCATCTGGCCTATGCTTAGTTGTCTCTGCCCCAAGATGAGCATATTTAAATTTTTCTAGGTTGCCATCATCACCAGAGCTAGAGCCCAGTCACAGAACTCCATTGCTCTAGGGTTTGGGTCAGTTCACAGTCACGTCCTTCTGCATTCTGGTTTGAAAAGACAGTCTGAAAGTGTTCTGGATCTAAAAGAAACTCCAGGCATCATCATCCAGTCTGCTTCAACCCTAGTGCAGAAAGGAAGGGTCACACCAGCAAACAGTGGCAGAACCAGGCCTGGAATTCAGCTAGCTCTCTGGCTCTGAGTCCCGTGCACTTTCCACTACCCCCAAATGCCCCCGATGGCTGTTCAATCCAAGGACATAACCCTTGGAGAAAAGAGGTTATGAAATGCTTCCAGTTGAAGGCCAGGGCTGGCAGCAAGCCCAGATGCTTCTCTATCAACCCTCCTAACCTAGTCTCAACTCAGCTCCCATCCTGCTGGATTGGATTAACCCTTCCCCTCTGCAAGAGCAAGCCCTGCCTCCCCTTGCAGCCATTCCTACTCACAGCTGCCCATAGCACCATTGAGCTTTTGCTGCCTGACTTGCCTTTGTCTTTCATAATTGCTTAGCAACTCTAAAAACAAAAACAACAGTAGCCCAGATGTTTATTTATGTTCAAGCTTGAAGAGCCAGCTTTGTAGTTTTCCCTATCCTCTTGAAAAAGTGACTAGAGATCTTGAAGATTTGGGTTCTTTGACTTTTGATCATCAATTCAAGAGGATCCCAGTTGGAGGCAGGTGACACTGGAAAACAGTAGGGAGAAAACAAGAAGATAATGCTTTGGAAGAGATCTGGCCTCCACCAACCTTCCCTCCTCCCATCCCCAGAGATGTCAACCTCTGAAAGGTCTCATCACATCCTCCTGGCTATTTCATTATCTCTTGTGTTTATTCTGTAGCTTTATAGTTTACAAAGCTTTTCAACCTTTCTCACTGCATGTGATATCCAGCAATTTCCTGAGGGATAGACAGGACAGATTTGCATAGTAGAGGGGAAGGAAATCATATGTATTATATTTATATCTGGATTTATTTCAATCATGGTTACACAGGTAGAAAACAGTAAAACAGGGGGCTGGTAAGACTGTTCAGTGGCTAAAGGCACTTGCTATGAAGCCTGATAACCTGAATTTTATTTCCAGGACCACCTGGTAGAAGGAGAGAACCGACTCTTACAAGTTGTCCTCTGTCCTCCACAAGTACACAGAGGCACATGTGCATGCTCAACACATACACACACACACACACACACACACACACACACACACACACTCACACACACACACACACACTCACACTCATTAGTTAATTAAAAACTTAAAGCAGGATAGTCCAAGTGACTCCTTGCTCAGTG
Organism: Psammomys obesus; assembly: GCF_907164565.1. Classification (NCBI taxonomy): domain Eukaryota; kingdom Metazoa; phylum Chordata; class Mammalia; order Rodentia; family Muridae; genus Psammomys; species Psammomys obesus. The sequence goes on from NW_026596064.1 coordinate 4,299,443, forward strand.
CCCCTGTGATCTTTGTGCAACTAGTCATTCTTTTTTATTATCCATCTTGCATGTCCAATTAAATAAAAAGCTTTCTACAATATTGTTCTTCTCGGCCTACTTGTCTATTCGCACAACCTCAGCAACTCCTAAACACTCAATAGTTAAAGCTGCACCCATTCATTTTAGCTTCTCCTTAAAAGCATCTACAGTGTGGCTTCAAAGTGTCTTCCCTCCATTACTGGTATAACTTCAGCCTTTAGGGGTTGCCTGGACTCCTCAACATGCATGTAAGCCTCCGGAGTGTTGCTCTGGGTTTCCCCATCATGGAATATTACTCCCTGTTAAAAAAATATTTCTTGGTTCACCTTAAGTCACAGTGACCCTTTCCTCCTGACACTGCTTTTGTTTTTCAAGACAGGGTTTCTCTGTGTAGCCTTGGCTGTCCTGGACTAGCTTTGTACACCAGGCTGGCCTCAAATTCACAGAGATCTTCCTGCTTCTGCCTCCCTGAGTGCTGGGATTATAGACCTGTGCCCCATTCTGGCTTCCTCCTGACATTCCAATGCTTGAAACTGCCACGCCACTCACTCTCTGGGCCTGCGGTGCAAAGCTGCACCTGTCAGGGATGCAAACTGCCTTTTCGTGCTCAGCTGGTTAGCTTTTGTCAATGTGACAGCAACTCCAGTCACCTGGAAAGAGGGGAGTCTCAGCTGAGGAATTGCCTCCATCAGACTGACCTCTGGGGATATCTATGAGGCATTCTCTTGATTAATGATGAACATGATACAGCCAAGCCCACTGTGAAAGCGCTACCCCTGGCTTGGTGGTCGTGGGTTATGGGCTGATCATACAAAAGCTGTACAGCTTTAAACCATATAGAATCCTTGCAGTGAAAAGGGGAACACCCACCCTTAAGAAGATATTTGGGATTGATAGCTTCTGGGAAAGGGAAAATCAGTTTTCTACAATGGAGTGTCACTGGGCATACAGACCGCAGTCCAGGGCAGGCCCCATGCCTAGGAATAGTGGGCCAACACAAAATGAACTTCATGGATTTTGTGGGATGTTTTTCGTTTGTTTGATTTGATTATTTCTTTCTTTCTTTTTTTTTTTTTTTTTTTTTTTTTTGCAAGAGAGGAAAAAAGAACATAATTAAGTAGTAGAGAGGACCTAGGGGGAGATGGGAAAGGAGGAAATAATTTGATCAAAACATGTGTAAAAATTTACATAAAAATTAAATTTTTAAAAAAGAAGTTGGGCCCCCAACTCCTGGACCTGAAGGAATTTTTTTTATATCCAGCTTTCTAATGAATGGGTCATTTTTGGGAGATTAAAATAAAAAGAAGAAGTAAAGAAAATAAAAGAGACTGAGCAAAGCTATGAGGAGCAGTGGTCCTCCACGGCATCTGCTTCAGTTCCTGCCTCCAAGTTCCTGCCTGACTTCTCTGGGTGAGGGAGTATGATGTGGAAGTATGAAGCCAAATGAGCCTTTTCCCTTTCCAAGTTGCTTTGGATCATGGTGTTTATCTTAGGAATGGAACACAAAATAGGACACCTGCCATCTCCCACTTCAGGCCAAGGCTGGGTTTGGCAAGCCAGGAGAGGGTTGATTCTGTGCTTCTCTTGGTGATGGTCTGCTATGACATCAAGATCAGACTTGAGTAAGGCTTTTCACAAACAAAGATAAACAGAAAAAAACAAACGAACAACAACAAACCCCCGACCTCTCTCACCAAGAAGGGAAAGAGGATGAGGTGGAGGACCAGACTTCAAGTTTAAAAGAAAAGAATCACTTGTCTGGTTCTGAAGGGTTTTATAAAACCCACCATGCACCTTGGGTACATTCTTGTGGCCTTGGATCATTACTTTATGAAGCCTCAGTTTCTTAAACCAGCGATGGGCCTTGCCCATTCCATCCCTCTGGACCGTAGATATGAAAGTGCTTTGTGCTGCTGTGGGCCGGGCATCTGCTGTAGCCACCTGCCTCACATCCTCCCCCGATGCATTCCTTCTGCTCGAATCTCTGAGCCTGCTGGGGATCCATAGAGAGCAAACACCGCCTTTTGTACCTGTGCTCTTGACTTCTGGCATTCTGATGCTGGAAATGCCCCATGATGTTTGGTCTATTATTAGATTTGGTTAAATTGGCAGAGGAAGACTAAAAACAGCCAGCACAGCCAGCACTAACCTTTTGGTTTCCCATTTCAGGAGCCAGTTTCAAAACGCAATTTCTGATTTCTTGCTTTTATAAATACGATGTGCTTATGCAGTTCTGTGCAACAAACTAAAGGGAAAGGGGCTTCTCGTCACAATGGTTGGGTAGTTTGTCTTTCCTGAGTTAGCTCAGCCCTGGTCGCTGACCTAGGAACATTTGCTTTAAACTGGAACCTAGGCACTGAAATTCAGCCAAGTTGGGTGGACTCCCTGGTGCCTCCCCACTGGCCTGTCTGAGTCTTGATAACCTGCCCTGCCCTGCCCTGGAATAAATGTCCATGATTCCAAATGGAACGAATCTTCAGGAAGAGCAAGGGGGTTGAGAGGGAGGAGTTTGCGGCTAAGAAACCCCTACTCTTTTGCTCTGGAGTCCATAGCTGCCTCTGAGATAGCCAGAAGAATCTGTGCCACCTACATTTGCTTTGTGTATTTATTCTTCCTTTAAAATGACTAATTAAAATTTCACATCCTTGAGACATACAGCATGATGTTTTCATAGCAGTACACATTATGGAATGACTAAATCAAACTAATTAATATATGAATCACCTTATCATTTTTGTAATACTGAACAGAAATTCTTTGCAATTCTTAAGAAGACAATATATTATTTTATATTAACTCTGTTCATTTACAATAGTATTTTTTAATTTATTTCTTCCATCTAACTGAAATTCTATATTCTTTTTTTACCAACATCTCCCTAAATCCCTTATCCAATGACCTCCAGAATGAACACTGTCTTTGCTTCTGTGCTTCCATTTTTTTTTTTTTAAGATTGTAAATGCCATATTTACAATCCAGGGTTCCCAATGTGTGACAGTCTGCAGGGGACTATCCGGCTCCCCCAACACATTTGTACCCCCGCTTCATTTACCACCCCCATCAACTCTAAATCAGCCAAGATATTTTAAACCTTGTTTTGATCTTTGCATATCAGTTACACTATTTCTGAGTGTGTTTATTTTTATTTTTTTTCCGGTGGTGAGCACATTGCTTTGAGCCCTCTGGTAGCACATTTCCACTTCCTCTCACTTTCCTGCATGCCTCTGTGACCTCCAGGCATGGGGCTCCGAACAGCTAGATGGTTTTCATAGGTCTGGGAGCGATGTTCTAGCCGGGGGAAACAGGTTCTCCCGCCTCTGGTGTTCTGTTGCTCCTGACATCTGCAGAGCTGAGATGAAATTTCGGTTGTTTCCTTTGCCCCAGATCCCAGGTTGTTTAACTCCCATCCCCAGTCTGATAGAGACGGAATGCACTAACCTGAACAACGCAGGGACCAGGCATTTACTCCTAGCTCTATAATGACTGCGAAAAATCCTCATATCCTTTGTGTTGGACTTAAAATTTCCAGTGCTCCTATGATTCTGCATTTCCAAAATACCCACCAACATAAGAGTGCTGCAGTATCAACAGCAAAGTAAGCTATGTATTAAGGGCCGTTTGTGGCCAGGACCTGCGACCAACACGTTAGAGATATACGGGGGACTGAGAAAGCATTTCACAAGGTGATCGTTGAGGTTCTTTTGACTGAGCTGTCCATTTCTGAGAGTATGTGAAACGTGTGTGATGTGACTTGTGTGACGTGTGTGCTGAGCCCTGAGAGCAGGTTGTGCGAAGTCTGAGCCACACACTCCCACAGTCTTTATACAGCACAAACACACAGCAGCCTCCCCAGTCAGCATCATCACTTGTCCAGGACTCATGCCTATTCTCACAGCCTAGCAGCCTACCTGCTGATTCTCATGGTGTTGAGCACTTGTTTGGAAAGCTCTGCTTTAAAGATCACAATTCCTTGACGATCCAGGGAAACCCTGGCATCCTGGCCCGTTAGAAAACTAAATTTTTGAATGGAAGAACAGATAAGAGGTACCTCCTGAAGCCAGGTCGTGGGATTCAGATAGAAATCTCTACTTGCCCTGTGTGGTTTGGGTTGGTCACGTCAAAACCCAGTTCCTTCTGTCTTTGAGATGGAAACAAAACTGTTCAGCCTGCACAGCACTGGGTGAGGTAACTCCCTCACCAGTGTTAAGCGCTCAGTTCAGCTAGCTTGTCTATTGCCAGTGCTAGACAGGAAATTAAAGGTCATTTTGTCCTGTCCCCTTACTTGAAAGAATAGGAAACTTTGAGTCTTACAGACCTAGTCACACAGATAGCTCATAGCTGCGCTGACAACAACTTTGATTTTTATTTTGAGACAGCATCTCTGTCTGTAGCCCAGGTTTGCCACAAACTTGCAGGAGGCCTCTTGCCTCAGCTTCTCTGGTGTTGGGAGAACAAGCGCAAGATAGCATGCCTGGTTGAGTCTCCTGATTTTCATGCTGTGCTTCTATATTCCAAAGAGCACAAACTTCTTCCTTTATAACAAGCGTCGGGTTTCTGAGTTTTCAGGATGGACTTCCCTTCCCAGAACATATTAAGAAGCTAAGGATGTTTCTATTTAAGTTAGTTTAGTAGCTGCCTGCCTTAAGGTAGTGGCTTGAATAAGATGACTGCTCTATTTGTCTTGTGTTTCAAGCACAGAGTGAGATGTCAAGCTTCCTTGGCTTGAGAAGGTACAGGGATGGGTAAATGGCTAATGTGTACAGATTCCAAAGCCACCAGGTCAACCATCTGGAAGTCGCATCTTACATATGAATGTACTGGACCACTATACGTCATGTGCAGCAGCAAAATGAGAATTTAATGCTAGTGTGTTTTTCCAAAACTCAAGAGAGATGGAAGACGAAGGCCGACTGCTTCTCTCAAACAATGCACAGTCTCGTAGTTTTCATCAAATTACTCATTTAGATCCTGCCACAGTAAGCTTCAGCTGTCACTAACCTAGAGTCATCTGGGAAAAGGGACCCTCAATTGAGGAATTTCCTACATTAGATTGGACTGTGGGTATTTTCTTGATTGCTAATTGATGACAGAGGCTCTAGCCCACTGTGGGCGGTACCATCCCTAGGCTGGTGGTACTGGCCTGTAAAAAAAAGGAGGCTGAATGTGAGCCTGAAAACAAGTCAGTGAGCAGTCGCTCTCCACGGTGTCTTTCACAGTCCTTGCTTTCAGGTTACTGCCTTGAGCTCCTGCAGAAATCAACCCTTTTCTTCCTCAAGTTGCTCTTGGTCATGATGTTTATCTCAGCCACAGAAAGCAAATGAAGACAAAAGTGAGTCATTCTTTCCTACCATCCTTCTTTTCCCCTCTAGCCACAAAGAGTTCAGGCAACTTATAGAAAATGCAATAATGGACAATGAAGAGTTGGTAAAAAATGAGTATCAACCCAATTTCATAAAAATAGTCTATAATATATGTAGGTTGTACTACCAGTGTGATAGTCATTGTATTTATTTACTTTAAATTAATTACTATTAAATATGGTTTAAAATCTAAAATTTGGGCTCACTGAACATACTTGAAGACTTAGCAGTCGCATTCGGTTAATGGCTATTTACTGGACACTGCAAATATGAATATTTCTATAATTATAGAAATTTCAATTGGGCAATGTTGTTCATATAGATAATATATTTGCAATAAATTAACCAAAAACTTTGGCTCTGAGTATGGTATTATCCAACTCGAAAAAGAAAAATCAAAATCAGTGTGGCATTACCAATTCGTCAAGGGAAGTGAACCTTTTCAGGTCCTTAGACCTAAAGGAACCCCATGTGGTGTATCATGCAAATGCTCATGTCCTGACAGAGCAATAAATGCAAGAGCCATAGGGACAAGGTAATAACAAATGTGCAACTTAGTTTTTGTCAAAGTTAAAGGTATTGGTTCCTAAAAGTCAGCTCACTGGAAGTTGTTCCTCAGAGATACACTTGGAATTTTCAGGAAGAGCTTAGAGGCATGGCTCAAGTGGTAATTTACACGCATGACGAGGCCCGAGTGACAAGATCAAACAGCCAGTGTTGATCTGGAAGACAAGCATCCAAACATAAGGAAAACCAAACAACAGAAGTTTTGAGATTGGAAAGTATTAGAAGATGTGACCAAGAGAAAGCTTGGGGAATATTACATAGGAAGGGGAGAGTAAGGTGAGGCTAAGCAAGGTGTCGGGGCCAGATCACAAAGGGCTGCGGATATCATGGTGACCGTGTCAGGAGGAGGGAGACTCCCCCCCCCCCCCAGCTTCAGAAAAGCCATTCTGGGAGCTGAGAGCACAAGTCATCAAATAAAGTATTGTAGATTTGTATGTAATGCCAGTGCTGTAAACTTAGTAAGCTGAAACACAAGTATTGTGAGTTCAAGACAAGCCTGGCTTATATAGAGAAGTCTAAGGCCATAGAGTGAAACCCCATGAAACAAATGAAAGAAGTGGGGATAGGGAATGAGAGGAGAAAAATCAGTCAGTGCTCTATGAAAATCTGGCTTATGAGGTAGTCAAAAGTAAGCAGGAAAGCTATGAAGATGGATGGAAACAAACTAGGCACCGGTATGCTGGTCTAATGAATACTGAAGTGTAGAAAAATGCAAATAGATCTGTATCTATCATCCTGTCAAAACTCAAGTCCAAGTGGATCAAAGACCTTAACATAAAACCCAATACACTAAACCTGATAGAAGAGAAAATTGGAGATAGCCTTGAACACATTGGTACAGGAGACAACTTTCTGAACAGAACACCAATAGCGCAGGCACTTATATCAACAATTAATAAATAGGACCTTATGAAACAAGAAAGCTTCTGTAAGGCAAAGGACACCGGCAACTAAACAAAACAACAGCCTACAGAATAGGAAAAGATTTTCACCAATTCCACATCTGAGAAAGTGTTAATATCCAACATATATAAGGAACTCAGAAACTGGACATCAACAAACCAAATAATCTAATTAAAAATGGGGTGCAGATCTAAACAGAGGATTCTCAACAGAAGAAACTCCAAACGGCTGAGAAGCACCTAAATGTTCAACATCCTTAACCTTTAGGGAAATGCAAATCAAAACAACTTTGAGATCCCATCTTACACATATCCGAATGCTAAGATAAAAAACTCAAGTGATAGCACATGCTAGTGAGGATGTGGAGCAAGGGGAACACTCCTCCATTGCTGGTGGGAGTGCAAACTTGTACAGCCCCTTTCAAATCAATTTGGCAGTTTTCTAGAAAACTGAGAATCAATATACCTCATGACCCAGCTATACCACTCCTGGGTATACACCCTAAGAATGCTCCCTCCTACCGCAAGGGCACTTGCTCAACTGTGTTCATAGCAGCTTTTTTCATAATAACAAGAAACTGGAAACAACTTTGAATGGATAAAGAAAATGTAGTACATTTATGCAATGGAGTATTACTCAGATGTTTTAAAAAATGACAACATTATTTGCAAGCAAATGAATGGAACTAGAAAAAAAATTATCTTGAATGAGGTAACCCAGACCCAGAAAGACAAACATGGTACATACTTACTTATAGGTGGACATTAGCTGTAAAGTAAAGAAAATTTGTGCAATAATCCACAGACGAAAAGAATCTTAGCCTCAGATATGCTATAATACACAAACAAGGAGGGCTTAATCAAGGACTTAAGGATCTTCCTGGGAAGGGAAAATAGAACAGATTCTCAGGTGGACTGGGGGCAGGCAGGGAACAGGAGGGATCAGGTTGGGGGTGGAGGGAGAGAATACTGAGAGAGACAGCTGGAATTGTGGGCCATTTCAGGAACAAGGTAGAAGTACAGTGCAATGGAAACCCCATGAAATGTACAAGGGTGACACTAGCGAAGATTTCTCGTAATGAGGGACATGACACAGAGGCTGAACCAGCCATCCTCTGTAACTAGTAAAGCCTCAAGTGAGGGATTGGGACACCAACCCAGCCACAAACCTCCAACCTACAGTTTGTCATGCCTGCAGGATGTGCTGGGACCAGAGCCTAGCATAATGGTGATCAGAGGAACCAGAGAGACCTCACCCAACAACCCATGGGAGCAGATGCAGAGTCCCAAAGCCAGATATCAGGCGGAGCTCGGAGAGTCCTGAAGAGGAGGGGGAGAGGAAGGATCTGAGGAGCCAGAGGGATCAGGGACACCACAAGAACACAACCCACAGAATCAACTGACCAGGGCTCTAGTGGGCCCACAGGGATCAGGGAGCCTGCATGGGTCCGACCCAGGTCCTCTGCATATGTTATGGTTGTGTAGCTCGGTATTCTTGTGAGATTTCTAACAGTGGGAGCAGGAGCTGTCTCTGACTCTCTTGCCTGCCTTTGGGACCCTTTTCCTCCTACTGGGTTGCCTTGTTCAGCTTTGATGCGAGACTGTGCACCTGGTCTTATTGTAGCTTGTTATGCTGTATTTGGTTGACGTCCCTGGAAAGCCTGCTCTTTTCTGAGGGGAGACAAAGGAGGGGGTGATCCAGGGAAAAGGGGGTGTAGGGAGGGGAGACTTGGGAGAGGGGATGGAAGGGATTGTAACATACACAGCAGTCAGGATATAATATGTGAGAGAATAAATAAAAAAGAAAAGTTAGTCGCCAGTAGATATGGTGAGAAGTCATCTAAATCGACAGGTATTTCAGATGTAAAGTCAACATAACTTGAATGACTAATTTAAATGGAATTTGAAAAAAAAAGTGAAGAAAATTGGAATAACTGTTATACCACTTACTGCAATGAGAGGGACTTAAGAAAGCAAAATCAGGAGTGGAGAGCAATTAGCCCATAGTACAGTGTGGGTCCTGGTGAGTGTGGAATGCCTATTACCTATAAAGAAAAATAGAGCTATCAGCTTGGGGTTCAAGAGAGAGAATCAGTAAGAGATAGAGGTTTAGAGTTGTTGGGGTATAGATAGTTTCTTAAAGCCATGAAATTTAGAGGCCACCCAGGCATGGAGCATACCGAAAACAGTCTATGTGCACTTCAGAATGTGATCTAGAAGAGAGGGCTACACAGCAGAAGGAAGGGTGGTGTCAGGCACCCGGGACCCCAGAAGCGTGGAGGAGAAAGGATTTAAAGAGGCATGACAGTGTGACAATGTCAGGTCATGCTCCAGAGTCCAGTTAGCTACAGACATTTTGGCTGTGCAAGTATGTAGGTCACTGGTGACCTTGATAAAGCCTGCTTAAGTGGCGTGATGGGTCAGAAGAAAACCGGAGCAGAGTTGAGACGAGACTGGGAGCTAGCTGAAAGACGTGTAGACAGGAAATGAGTATCTTTTTTTTTTTTTTAATAAACTTTTGTGGCAACATCAAAGAAACAGAACACAGAGACAGACACATAGGTCAAGGGGGAGTTACTATTTCTCTTTTAATGCTTATTTAGAAAGGTATATTTGTTGGCTTAGGGTGTATATAATTTAGAGCAAGGGAAAAAAATCTATGCAACGGGAGGGAGGAACAGAAAAGAAAATGAGATCCAGAAGAAAGATGAAAGCCACTGCGATTAGATGGAGCAGCAGCAGTAGGAACCGACATGGGCAGGCTAAGGAGCTGCTGACAGATAAAGTATTTCTCTGACAGTAAGAAGGAAACCTCACCTTCTTCGGAAACGGGAGGGCAGAGCATGTGGGAAATAGTAGGGGGCAGAGGTGAGGAAAAGTTGATCCAAAAACTGAAAAGAGAAATTTCTGGAAGCGATGCGGGACCATCCTGGTGAGCACAGAGAAGTTTGTGATCACATACTTAAAGCAACAGGTCAATTTGGTCTTTGATGTTTTCGAGAAGCCTGGTGTTTCACTCGATGGGGATTTGCCAGACATAATAAAAGGGAACCCCGAGGGAGAACTGAGATTGTTGGAGAAAGTGGTTATGGTGCAGAGGCCGGCTGGAGTAGGGAGGAAACCCAGCCGTCATCAATGGGCTGTTCATAGCCACACTATCTTCCAGGGCCCATCAGCATGCATGGGGTTTTCCCCCTTAAGGAAGCTCCTTGCTGGTTTCCCCTGGACCCTGGCAGATTCAGAATCCCCCATCAGGGTTGTGCTTTGCAGCCAAGTCTCAAGCATTCCTTAGACCTGGGAGGCAATGTGGCCGCCAGGAAAGAGCCTTGGGCATGCTGAGAAGGCCTGGGCTGGGGTCACTTTCTGTGGCATTTAGCAGATGGACGGGTTCTCTCCTTCCCTGGACCTGTTCCCTCTTGCGGTTACCACCCAGCCCAAACTGTAGTTTGGCACGCAGATCTGATGAGACGGTAAATGTCAAACCATTACTAGGGAGGAATTAGGAGACGGGGGAAAAGTTACCAGATTCGCCTGACACTGTAAGGAGGCAACGAACGCAAATCTAAGGCTTTTCCTGGTGTGAGGTTTTGATTTCAAATGTCAGCGAATATAGGTCACCACGGCCCCATAAGCAATCTGCCTTAAAAGTAGAAACTGATGAAATTCTCACAAGGAAAGGCAGTGCATTTCAACATCGACCATGGGAAGCGACGAGCAATTTGTGCAATGACGGGTCAACCCACAGCTAGCACAGGATGTTGCTGAAGGTGGCTATTCCGGGCCCTACGAACAGCGAATGAGGGACAATCTATAATCACTCTACAATCCTCTCAGTGCCTTGGCCTTTACAAGCCTCAATCGTCATCTCTGCAAAGTGGGAAGAATCGCCTTACTTCCTCCTCAACTGCAACAGGAAGATGAGATTCTTATTTATTTATTTTGTCAAGAGACGAAAATAATAACTGAAAATTACTTTTGATTGCTCTGAAAGTAGCTAGTTAGAAAAGTGAAGTGTCACTCACTATTATTAAGTGTGAGGCAATCCTTCCCACCCCCGCCTCGTCCCGGGGCTACAAGGTGAGCTGTGTGACAGGCTATTTTTAAATTCCCATCTCTGGAAACATATGGTCGTGCACCATGCCAAAGAGTGAAAAATGACCTGCTTAGGTCTGCTTGCTTGTTTGTTTTGGTGGAACATTGTCTGTGTTCCCGGCAAACATGATATTTTCTGTTCTGAACGATGAAGGTGCGCATTAAAACTCTTCTACGTTGTCTGAAAAGAGTCCATGGTCTAATAATTTGCTTCCGTTAGGGAGAGTTCTAACCTGGGCAACAACGTATTTTTCTCTGAGGTTTCCCTGTATTGATTAAGATGTTTCCAAGTTAGTGGGATGATGCAGTGATCCAAAATTTTTTTCTCTAGTGTTCTCTTTTGTTCATTCCATGGTTTCAGCTGTAATGACTCTGATTTTTTTTCCCCAAATACTAGAGCATCTATTTCATGAAATGCAGAAGGTTCCCGTACGTCAGGGTTTCCTACTAAAAGAAAAGACTCGCCTCACACTTTTTCTGGTTGTTTATTATTATTTACCTTGTTTTATTTTAATTATTAGGAACTGCTGTTGAGGGAATCTTTTGTTCTGACTGGAGTATATGGTGATGCCATTATCAGCCTTATATATGCTGCCCTTTAAAGATTTGTTTTGTTTTATTTTTGCCATGCTGGGGCTTAAACCCAGAACACTGTCCATGTAAGCATTATCACTAAGCTTACTTCTCATTTTTTTTTTTTTTTTAGTAAATATTATTTGTGCAAGCCAATGGATTTCATTATGCCATTTTTCATTTACATGTGGATTGTACCCTCCCGGCCAGTTTCTCTTTTCATAGTGTCTCTCTTCTATTTTCATTCCTCAGATAAGAAAAAACACATGAGAATCACCTTTACAGCTATGGCTTATTTCTCCTAACATAAAATAAAAGTTCCATCCTTCTTACTGCAAATGACATAATTTTGGTCTTCTTTGCAGCTGAATAAGATTTCATTGTGTAAATATATGATACTTTCTTTATCCATTCATCTGCTGATGCGCATCTAGGCTGACTCCATAATTTGGTTATCATGAGTACTGTGGGTAAATTATGATAAATGTGGATGGACAGGTGCCCCCCAATTATGCCAATTTGGATCCTCTCTAGTGTACCGTGAGGAGCGGTGTAGTTTAATAACCTAGAATATTCTTCTTTTAGTGTTTTTCAGGGACCTCCAGGCTCATTCTCATAATGGCTGGACCAACTTATATTCCCAGCAACAATTTCCAGGGGTTTCTCTGCCCACATCCCCAGCATAGCTGCCCTTTATATGTGACTTAACAGAACTGCTCTGTTCTGCTATGTGACGCTGTTCTCAGTCAAAGTTCCCACTCACTGGATTTGATTTCTGACACCAAATCCCTGGAAAAATATCGAGTTGTCCAGTTGGAAAAGAAAAAGATAATTGCACTTGTCCTCCAGGTTACATAGAACCTGAATTAAAAAAAAAAAAAAAAAGACGGGGGAAAAAATCCCCTGTTAAAGTCAGGGATCTCACAATCCTTTTTCTTTTCTTCCCCTTTTCCCATCCTACGCTTTTTGTTTGTTTGTTTTGTCTTTCCCCTTCCTTTCTTTCCTGTAAGATCCAAGATCCAAGTCTTTAGGTCGAGTGACGAATGAAAACAGAACTGAAAATATTTCAAAGCCCTTTATTCAAACAAAAGGAATTTATCAATGCGATGGTGAGGATTACTCAAGAAGGTAGGCGCGCACCTTCAAGAAAGGATGTAATTGAGGACTGGCAAAAAGAGGGGGGGTGGTTGAGGGCTTTACAAAACCCTAGGCACGAAAAGAGTCAGTGCTATGAGAGTGCTATTCACCTGGATTCCAGTTCTCAAGAAGCTGAGGCAGGAGGATCATAATTCCATTCTCCTGTACATGATGTATTCATACTTACAGAAACAAAGGAAGAGAGGTTTGTCTGGGCTCACGCTTTCATAAACTGATCATTCAGGGGCTCTTTCCAAGACATCTGTCCATGCTGCATATTTCCTGGCTTCATAGGCTTTTCCCTGGGATCTTTACGCAAGTCACTAGTAAATGCTGTACCGAAATCGTTTTGGGGGTGTTTTTGTTTAGGAGATCAGCAAGCTGGGATTTTTCTCCGGGCAACTTCTATACCTGCCATTTCTAGTCTTCTGTGGACAAGGAGGACGGGAAGGATAGAACCCTGGTGACTTTGGGCACCAATTCATCTGTGCTTTTCTTTTTTAACCTCTGACCACCAGCGTCACCCAATCACACTGAAATCAATCGTCAGACGGCAGTATATTTCTATTCCTCAAGAAAATCTCTCTGAATTTTCTAGTAAAATTGTCTGCCAGCTTTGTTCAGCCAAGTTCCCTTCTCTCTTCTTTCCTTTGACAATGAGAGCAGATTTGGTGCCAACACTCAGATCTGGCAGGTGTTTGATGAAACGTGTCCCTGATAAATGCTGATTACATAAGTTCATTCAAGCTAGCTACCATAGCTTTTGAGGCTTCGTTGCTACTTAATATAAACTCTCCTTGAAAACCAGATGTCTAACACACGCCACAAAGATCTATTTTATTCATTCTTCTTCTGGGCTCTCTGGCTGGTGCCCGAATCCTGACTCTGCAACGAATAGGTTGGGTGACCCTGGGAAAGCCACTTTATAATTCTGAGCTTTAGGTTTATTTGTTTCTAAAGATCAAGGGCTGGGAGCTGCAATTGACAAGATCTCTGACATTTCCTGGTGAAAGGACGGATTGGGGTGGCATGGGGGACAATCCCAGTGAGGTAGAAAGACCTTATGGCCATTCCTCACTGGGAATGTACTTTACATGACAGAATTTGCTGTTCTTATACCAGTCACTCTCTAGTCTGGAATGAGGGGTTGCTGGTCTGTCTACAGCAGCCTGGGGTAGGGAGGGGGGAGTGCAGGGCGGAGTGACTGAGAAAAGCCAGGCTGTGTTTCTGTGATTATGTTATGTTAAAGTGAAAGGACCTTCAAGATACTTAAAGTGTAAAATCCTGGGAGAAAAGGCTCATTAAGAAAATTTTCAACCTCAAGGCTGTTTTAGATAACTCACTTGGAAGCTTTAATTTTTATGGCAGATTACTTTTTAGAGTAATAATAAAAGAAAGGCCCAAAAGCTCACGTGTAAAGAATTACAAAATAAAGCTTTCTTGTAGTCCATAAGGAACTACACACTGTAAGCTTTTCCACCCATTTAAGCTGCTGGCAGACATTCTTCATTCGTTCTTCAAAGCAACCCTGTGAAATAAAGATCCATGGAGACCTTCCTTTATCAGGTGGTGGGACATCAAGATGCTAACAGGCCAAGCCACTTGTCAGAAAACTCAGGTGGGGGAGGTGTGGCCGGGTGTCAGCCCAGATCCCTTACTGTTGACCCGGAACTATCCATTACTAGTATGCTCTGAGGCATTCCTTACTGCTCAGGGCAGCTTCCTTTGGCCTCTGGCAGCCAGCTCTGCAGGCCTGGATCAGGGTCATACCCCTGAGCTCTGCAGACAAATGTCACATCATAGATCACCAGAGCAGCAGGAGAGTCTCAGGGATCAGCTGACTTGCTCACCTGACTTTATCTGCTCTCTGATGCTCTGTAATCCAGAGCTGGCAAGATGAGCTCAGAAACCCACCTCTGCCTTCTCTTACTCTTCTAGAGACTTGGCATCCAAAACCAATGAGATTCCACATCTCCATCACCACAGACATGATTAGGGATCGCTGTGTAAAGCCACCTACTAATCCTACTGGCCAGGACTGGATAGAGTTCTAACAGTCGCCTGAGTTTCTTTAGGGACTTCCATTAGCCAGCCTAACCAATAAAGTCCAGAGGGACTAAGGCAGAAAGAAATGTGACTGCCTGTGAGTCATTCAATCTCGACCTTCGGCATGTTTTGAAAATGTGTTGTGAAATGCTTTCCAATCAATACACCACCAGGCAGCAGCAAGGAGTGGGGTTGTGCAAGAGAGGAAGAGGAGCATTTCTGCTGGGTCATTTGAGAGGCTCCAAATTCCTGCCCAGAGCAGCCTCCCCCGCCAAAAAAACACACACAGACACACACAGGACACACACACACACACACACACACACACACACACACACAAAGTCCCCATAACAGTGTCTAATGGAATCACACAGAGGACCAAGCACAAAGGAGGAACAAAAGGGGACAGCCTTCTTTGCAGCAGATCAGTGAGGCGGGTGGCATGTGCTCATAGCTACAGAGTCTATCTTTTCCTGTCAAAGTCCAAGACTGGTGTGAACCCCAGATCGCTGCTGGGCACTTCCTCTGTGCTGCAGACAGTAGCCTAAACACCAGACATAACAAGCATCCGAGGTGAAGCATGTGCAGCTGGCAAGAGAGGCAGGCACGCAGAACAAGGAAGCCGAAGGCGGTTCAAGTCCCACCTGCCCCTTGCAAGGCCTCCAACTGTACGAGTGCTCCCATCACCTGTCAGACCCCTAGCCCTTTCCTTCCTTCCGAGAGGAGGCATCTGCTCTACGGAGCACATGAAGCTCAGAAATGATGAAGGATGTGAAAATCCTTTGCAGGCTACACAAATGAGGAGGACAATTATTAGTGGAAACCCATCTGGGTGATGTCGCAAGCTCAGATGAAAAGAATCTCCTATTTAAGGGATGGCACTCAGGTATGACTTGTGGTTAGAGGCCAAAAAAAAACAAAAACAAAAACAAAACAAAAAACCCCATGCCTGAAGATGAGCCTGTGCACATGACAGAGAACATTTGAGTGCCAGCTGGTGCTGGGCACAGTTAGCTGCAAACTTGGGTCGCTTGTTAATGTTTAACCACTGGTTCTATGGTGGTGAAAAAAAAATCAACAACAACAACACTGAAATATAAGACTGGCTGACTTATGTTGAGTAAGTTCTTGCACCATGGCCTATTGACTTCACAATATCAGTAAGTCAGCAATAACACGGGGGAGGGGGAGGAGAAAATGCCCACAGCTGGCCCCCACGTGCAGGTACACGCCAGTTCAAGCTCTGCTCCCCGCCAGAAACTGGTGAAAGCTTGATTAGCCACTTGATCTCCTCCTCTGATACTTCAAATGAGAGTTCCTACTTTTATTTAAATTTATATTGGCCGTTGTTATAGAGAATCTTAATTGTGTCTTTGTCAAAACTGTTGACCCCTCAACTACGGCCCTGATATTATGGAGGGGGGTTAGGGGTGACCCTTGGGTTTCAGATTGAATGGCTGAAGAGTTGAGCAGATAAAGTAGAATGGAACAATACAGGAAAGAGGAGTCAGAAAAATCTGGAAGCAATTATCAGCAATCTCATCTGTGAGACCTTGTACAAGAGGCCTGTTTTCCGAGGCCCAGATTCTATCTGTCTAATGGGAAGGGCTCTCTACCTTTGCCTCCGTCAGAGCGCTACAACCAAGACCGAAGGTACTAACGTGAGAACAGGAGTTTTGAAAACAACAAGCTTGGATTTTCTTTGGATTGTTGTTATTATTTACTTCAAACCTCGGTTCAATTACATGGTTTCCTTGTTGACAATAAGGAAGAATCTGTGCCGTGGCAGACAAGCCCTGCACAGCAACTCAAATCCTATTTCCGGAGTCTGGGCCCCTGCAGTGTGTCCTCTGCTAAGTATAGCTGTGCTCAAGAAGGGCTGAGACACGCCGAATGGTCCCTGAGGGCTGAAGGGAAGCGTATTGCCCAGGGCTGAGGGACACTGGAAACTGCTTTTGCCCACAAGCCTTCACACCACTAGTGATCCGTGGAGGTTAAAAACAATGTTTGGCCCAAGCTCTGTCAGATGCGACTTTATTATAACCACCAAGAGCCGGGCATGGCCCCAGCCAACTCTAAAGCCTCAGGACATTATGGGTACCTAGGAATCTGTGTTTTAAATAAGTTGCAGCATTAATTCTCTTACAAGCAGAACCGAACAAACAAAATAAACAACCACCAAACAAACAGACCTCCGCACAATATGAAGATTGTGTGGAGGAGTGGAGGAAAGGAAGGATTGGATGTGGAATGGAGGAAAGGAAGGATTCTCTATTGATTGGCCCAGGTACTCAATATAAAACCATGCTTCTGGGGGAAACCCCAGCCTGTGCAGTGGGAACCCTTATACACACGTCCAGGCTAGGCTTCTTCTTTCTTCATTACTAGCAAATCGAAACCTCTGTCCATCTAGCCACACACACGATGGGTCAAGATGCACAGACAGGCCCCAGGGAGGCATACCTGACCCCTGTAAACGGCAAAACTACTCCCTGCTGCCTAGCTCTTACCAAACGTCAATGGAGAGACAAGTTACCTAGGACGCTGTCCATCCATGAATTTCTCTGCTCCCCTTTGAGAAAAGTTCTGTTAGTCGATGCAATGTGTTTTGCACCTAGCCCACCAGGCATCATGTCAAAACCTGTTCGACCTCAGTGGGGTGTGGTGGTGACATGCCTTTAGTCCCAGAACTCTAGAGACAGAGGAAGGTGGATCTCTGTCTGTGAGTTCAAGGCCAGCCTGCTCTACATAGTAAGTTCCTATGGCATCCAGGCCTAGGTAGCGAGACCCTGTCAAAAACAAACAAACAAACAACAACAACAACAAAACCTTTTCAATCTCTGTACGAATCTATATCGTCAACAGATACTTATCAGGTTCCGGCTACATTGGGAAGATAAAATAGAGGTGGAAATGTTGGATGCAGGGTTTCATTTGTGTCTTTAAGGATTTTATTGTCTTGTCTTAGAGACTGAAACTAAGCAGACACTCGTAGCAGCATTCAGAGCAGAGGAAGCTAACTGGTGTCCGTTGCAAAGGGACAGAGCAAGTGTCCTAGACAGAACAGGAGAACTCAAGTTTGCTTGAAAGAGAAGAGGAACTTTTCAGTAAAAGGATTAGTCTCTGCACTGAGGGCACAGTGTCCTGCACTACTGAAACAGGGAATTTGTAAGGCATGTGGCAGCAGACGAGGCTGAAATGAAGCAGGAGGAAGTGCTCATGTTCCCTGAGTGTAGATTTCTCCTTGAAAGCAATGGGGCAGCCTTTGGAAGAGCCTCAGATAGATGAGGTTTTACTTTTTTTTTTTTTTTTTTTTTTTGAGAACTGAGTTTCTAGAGAGGCAGTGTGGTGCCAGGTTGAAATAACAAGTCAAGCTGAGAAGCCATTGCAACAGTGTTTGGGTGAGCGATGACAGGGCTCTGACACACAGCGGTGGTGACAGGCTGAAGGCAGACAAAGGATGTCAGTGAAGGAGCAGAGTCTCCAGGACACAGTGGGTATGGGCAGGAGGTAGTAGCAAGGGCAGCTTGCATGCATGATACTTTAACTGTGACAGTGAACATGGGTGCTGGACCAATTTTAGAGGAGAGTTAACAAACGCACCTCGGAATACATTCCATTAGAGATGACTTGTGAAATTAAGTCTGGACTTTTCATATACTTACAGACAACTAGAAACATTGACTCAAAATAGGCAGCCAAAAAGTTTAAGGAGGAAGCCCAGACTCCAGCCCGGGCTGCTGGCGACTTCCAGCCCAGGATGACCTTACTTCCGAGATGAGGTGGTGCTATGCCTAGAGCAGTCTGCAGAAAGCTGGATAACTCTTTTGAGGTTATTCAGGAATACCCTGGGTTGGTAACAAATCATCATGACAGAGATTTTTTTATAATTAAGAAATGCCCCCTGTCTTTTTATCATGTTCAATGTTCTGACAGAAAAGTTGGACAAGACAAAAGTTGTTCACCCTTTACAAGTGTGCATATCTATCAAGGAAATTCCCAGGCCTCATTTTGGAGGTTCAGAGCCTTCTCTAAAAGGAGGCAACTCTGAAATAGGGCTAGCCCTTTCAGAATCCAGAGCATGCCACCTCAATCATACAGTCTGACCCTTCCAAGGCAACTTGGGGGAAGCTTTACTGTCCCATTTCAAGGAAACAGAATCCCAGAGAGGACTGCTAAAAACCTGTGTTCTTTCTCCTACAGCCTGTGCAGAGTTAAAGGGGGCCTGTTGGGATGTACCCCATCAGCACCCAACACCCAGAGTCTTCTTGGGCTCTCAGAAGGAAACCCTACATACTTCAGGCTTCAACAATTCGCTTACTGGCGTGGTGGGATGCTAATGATAGAAGCCACCAAATGGCAGGTTTAACTACACTGACTTCCTCCCTAACTAATGTATGTGGCCACTGGGCCCCACTAAGTCAACCCTGGGTTGGGAGTCCCTCTCTCCTTTCCTTTTAATAGACTTCATCTGCTTTGTGTTACACCAGACAAGCCAGCCTGAAAGCGGCTGGTGAATAAGACAGTCATCTTTAAGTAAATATGTGAGGAGTCAGTCAATGAAGCTCCCCTAAGTCAGACTCTCCAAGTCATGTGACCAGGTGTGATTGCCAGGACGCTCTCTGAGACTTAGCTGCATCTGCAACGATGGGTCAGTGAAGGCTCCATCTTTGCTTTATAGACAGACCCGGCGGTCTAAGATCATGGTCGGGTGGCATTAGCACCTTCGGAGTGTGTGGAATACTCTGTCCATACCTGTCCCTCAAGCGGCAGAGTGGGAACAGAGGAAACACACTAGTCTCACGGGGGCAGGAACTCTGATGGGTCTGGTGTGTATGCATCATATCCCGTGCAGTGACAAGAAGACAGACACTGCAGGTGACAGCCTTCCTTCCCACAAACGTCCAGATTGACAAACTGATCAGAAAATACAGTTAGAAACTCCTGCCGAGGAATCAATTAGTCCCACAATTATATTCCCCAAAGAAGACGAAAGGTACATACTTTCTGTACTCAATCAATTCTACAAACCTCCTGAAACTTTAATCAGACATTTGAAAACTGCTAATATACACATTTTTGAAAGGTGATAGACAGAGGTGGGAGGGAAACATTTAGTTTTAGTCAAACATTATCTTGGTCTCTGAAGACTGATGAACTCTGTTCTCCAATAGCAGACAAGAATCATAAACAGTAGGGCCAGAAAAAAACGTTCAAAAGGCCTTTTTTTTTTTTTTTTCTTTCTCATGTAACCCAACCTTACCCCACTCATTCTCCAGAAAAGGAAACTCAGACTCAAAGAAATAGGCCCTGCCTCCAGTTATACCACAAGGTAAGGTCAAATCAAGCCCACGAGCTGTTCCTCCTCATTCAGCTCACATTTGCTGACTCTGTACCAAAATCTGGCTGGGGAAACAGGATGAATCCGTAGAATACATGTTCAGGGCAGATCGTAACACAAGCCATGACCCCTGCACAGAGGGCATGTGCTATACTAAATATACCAAGCACTGTGGAACATAAAGAATTTATAGTGGTAACTCTGCCCCAGGGGTTACCAGAGAGGGCTTCGCCTAGGAGTGAGCTTATGAGTGTCTAAAGCAGTCAGTGGAAGAGCATTCCAGGCAAAGGGGACAGAATGAGTCTAAAGCCAGGCAATGGGAAGAACACAGTGTGTATGGAAAGCGCTGTGCAAATAGTTTGAAACAGCTGGGGGGTTTAGAGAAAGTGCCACGGAACTATCTCGGGATGTCAATAGTCTCAGCTGCCATTCCCCACCTCATTTGGCACGCTCCCTGGGGCTATGGCCCGTGTCCACCTAATGGGCCAATACGACACCTGGCCAAGTGCTGATGGCATGGTAGGACTTAATGAATTCCCTTTGAAGATGAGAGGCTGCTGAGGGAGAAAAGAATTTGCCACTCAAGTGAGTCAACTGGAACGGAAGGTGTGTCCTGGCTCCCTGGGCCTGGTGCTTTGGCTCCCCAACCAGACAGCTGGGGTCACCTCCCCTGGGGCCACTGGGTTCCACTTGGGAACATCACGTCTTTTTTCACTAAGTCTTCCTAAGCCACAGAACTCTGGGGCACTCCTGGCCTCTGTAGTTTTACCAACATAATTGATCCCAGAGCTCTATGCCTGCATACCCATTGGCTTCCTAGGGAGCGACGGCATGCATGCGCCTTCCCAGCTCAGAGCACCTGCACATCACAGCACCCTGTGGGACAGGATGGAAGACAGGCAACAGGATGCATAAATAGCGCTATACTCTAAGGCCGTCCTTCTGGGTGCTCTGAGCTTCCTGTCCTGTGTTCTGTGTTTCCTTTGGGAATAGCTGAGGCACCCAGAGATAAACAAAACCTTACAGAGACTCTTTCCCTGCAAGGGTAGAAGTGCTCCAAAGTCTCCACTTATTCCTACCTTCCGGTGCCTATTTCCAGGCATCATGACCCATGGTGAAGATGCTTCATGAGGTAGGTGAGGCCAGCAGGGACCACTGAGTCTGGGAGCTCTTTCAGGTGTTCGCACAGGGCCACAATGAGTAAAAACACCCAGACAAACTGTGCCAGGATGCATGGTGACAAGGGAAAACGTCCACATACCACAGTAGCCACTGAGCAGCCCAAACAACCCTCAATGACTAAGGTTTTTTTCCACTTACACTTGGTTCTTTTGCTTTCACTACACAGTGCTATTAGCAAACGAGAGTCCTGAGCAAGCAAAACAGGTCCTTCCCTGATTCTCCAGCAAGAAACACAGTCCTCAGCTTGCTCCAGGTCTTGAGAGTCAGGCAGCATTTGCCTACCAGGCTTTCCAAAGCACAGCTCCAGGCAACTTTCACCACAGAGGTGCCATGATCCAAAGAGTCAAGTGGGTGCAGGAGACAGCTGACAGCCTGCAAGCGAATATGACTGGGCACTGAACCAAACGAAAAACAAGTCAGATACAGCCAATGCATTAACAGCTTATGAGGCTGACGAAGGACGAGCACCGGGACACGGGAGAAAAACTGTCTGCACAGCCATAGGACTGGACAACAGCAGGAAGTGATCAGACCATACAGCAAGGTGCAAAGCTGGGAAGTGAGCGAAGCCGAAGCACACTCGGCTGCATTCACCAACAGCCCAGCCAACACGACTGTGAAAAGCAAGAGACATCCCTTCACAGCAGTCAGCTTGGCCAGGATGTTTTAGGCAGAAAGGTGGGAAGAACTTGGTGACACGAAACAACAATGAAACAGTAAGATAAAAGCTGATGTAAACTATAAATGGCTATAACCACTGTGGGGAGAAATTGGCACTACCCAAGAAGGTGAGGTTAGGCATACCTTATGTTTTAGAGGCTCTACTCACGCATGCACAACCGAGGAAATCCTTGCATAAATACACAAAAGGCCTTGTAGAAGGACATTTTCTGCATCATTGCTTCGAAGAGAAGAGGGAAATGTCATTTAAAAACTCCCCATACAGAACTGCTTAGGAAATTGTGACCTATTCATATAAAGAGACATTATGGAGGTAGAAGTGAAAGTAGATGAACTCAGGCTGAGGTACCCGTATTGGTATCCCTAAAGCAACAATGTTAAAAGGAAAAAAAAAAACAATAATTTTTCAGAATAAATCAGTATTATATCATTGCTGAAATTTTTGAATCATAAAAAGAAATATTCTACATTTCTCTGCACACTTGTGGAGTACACGAACCAAACGTGGACAGGACATGAACATATCATCTCTGGGATGGTAATTGCACTGAGGAGAGGGAGAGAGCAGAGAAAGAGAGAGAGAGAGAGAGAGAGAGAGAGAGAGAAGCAGAGAAACAGACAGCAAGCGAAGAAAAGGTGAGCTACAAAGAACTCGGTAGTTTTTGTTTGTTTGTTTGTTTCCTTAAGGAGCTAAAGGGGCTATGAAGAAATGCTGGCACAGAAAAGCCCAGATGGCAGGAATATAATCAGAGGAGTCAGGCTAGCCTTCATTTCTTGCTGGCTCTGGGAACCACATCTGATTTTCACACCACATGGAGGCTGTGACTGCACCTTCTTCAAACTTGGAGATCGGGTAAATAGCCCGAGGGTGTCTGACTTTCCTTGCTTTTGTTTACAGCTCTGGAGGCTGAATAGACAAAAGAAAAACCCTGATACGGGAGATATAGTGTAAAACATGAATTATCAAGTTCAAGGTCTTAACTAAATCCATGGCCTGTCACTCAAATTTCCTGTCACCTTGGGCATGATCCGATACCCCTCAGGGCCTACTTCCCTCATCTGTAAAACGGGCACAACAATAACACATCTCTGAACAGTCGTGATAAGCAAATGAATATGCAAAACGCTTTACAAGTGTAACGTGCTATGCAGATGGTCACTCTATTAATGACCTGGATTTTACTGCAAAGGAAACCTTGGGCCAGATTTACATTTCTGGCCGACAGTGACTCATACAACTTCCCTCCAGGAGCACCTGCTTGAGAAAACAGGCCTAAGCATCATCTTGTGGTTAACTGCTTGAAGAGTTCATTGATTCTCTTCTGGGCAGGTGAGTCTGAGAGCAGGGATTGAGCGCAATTGCAAAATCCCCCAGAGAGGATATTGGAGAAGGGTCTGATTTTCATGTATGCAGCTCAGGTGAGAAGATTCTCTAGGCCAGGGATACGCACCTGACCTACTGCAGCCTGGAGGAGAATGTTTTGAGCAGTTGGAAGCTCTTTCTTGGGTTTGCAGGCCACGAAGCTGAAACAGAGAGAGGCGAAAATGATGGCCTTCTCAAACAGCAAGAAACCGGGGTTTATTTAGGAGTCTTTTTTACATTTAGGACAACCAGGGCAAGGCCTTTCTGCTAAGTGCTTTGGTTTCTATAATATGCAAAGGTTTCTAGGATTAAACCCTACCTCTATGGTTCTAATGACTGTTATCAGAAAAACACTCAGGTTTATTAACTATGTAACGCAATAGATTTCCCCCCTGACAGGTCTTCCTGATCTACAGATCAGTTTGTGTGTGTGTGTTGGGGGGGGGGGGAATCTATGGGATTGCTTCTTTGATTCCTCTTAAATGGCGTGTTTGCCGCTAAAAGGCTGTCTCTGGTGTTTTTCCCACTAGTCCTGCCTCTGCCCTTACCTACTGAATACTTCTACCTGCCTACGTGTCTGCTCTGGGACATGGCCAAAAAGCAAAGCACTCAGGAAACAGATGTGGCATTTGAATACAGAGCCCCTAAGGTACTCCCAGGGGATGGTCTGAGTGGCAATACTGCCGCTGATAACATTTCCCCAGAGACTGCAGGAAGCTATACAGCCAGACACAAGGGTAAGTGTGACAGACAGCCACGGCAGCACCCTGATTTGAAGAGACGGGGGGGGGGTTGGCAAACTCTTGGCCATGCCACCTAAGACCCGGACCCCGAGGCTGTCGCCTTTCTTCTCCATGGCTACGAACTTGTTCCACTCGCAATCCCGAGGATCTGAGGGGAAAAAGCTAATGTCTTCATGCATAGGAGGTGGTCACTCAGAATCTACAGAGTACCCCCATGCGTGTTAGCGCTTTGATTCCTGTGCAGAACTTGAGCTGTAGGAGGGAAATGATTCACCTCTCATGTTGATGAGGTTACGCCCCTGAAGTCAAGAAGGCTGGAGAGCTTAGGTTAGATTTATTCCAGCTCTTTCCTCATGTACAACTAACACAGTGTCACCTCAGGATAGTATCTGATCGGTGATCGATCCAGGGGGTTAGGATTTAAGTCCCTGCAAAATGTACAAGGACCAATGAGCTCACTTCGTCCCTTCAGCAAACGTTTTAGGAGAAGGAGCCATTTGTGAAGCTAGGCAACGTGTGCATTGCAGTTGCCATTGTTCTGGTTTCCAGAATCTAAGTCTCAGTGTGTGGCCCCTCCCCCGCCCTCACTGCACTCTCCTGTCCACTGGCTGCTTCAGTTCATTAGAAAGATGGTGCAGAGCAGATGCTCAGAGGAACCCCGCCTTGCTCGGCCTGTTGTCCTGTGTGTCCAATGTCAGAACGTTGCCTTATAGCAATAGTTTTCAACCCGTGGGTCATGACCCTTCTGGTGAGGGTGAATGACCCTTCCACAGGGATCACACATCAGCTATCCTGCCTATCGGGTATTTACACTGTGATTTGTAATAACAGCAAAAGCACAGTTACGAGGTAGCAACAAAAATAATTTTCTAGGTAGGGATCACCACAACACGACGAACCATTTGACCAAAGGTCACAACATTAGGAAGAACCACCGCCTTAAAGGGACATTTTAAGGCTGGAGGTGTGAACAGAAACACTCTTCTACACTTGAGACACGTCAAGGGTTTTCTGTTGTGTAGAGGGGTCCGCAAAGCAGCAGCAGAAGCATCGCCTGGGAGCTTATGAGGACTGGAGAAGGTCAGACCCACCCAGGCCGCCCCGCATCAGGACTGTACTTTAATGGGAACCGCAGACATGTGCAGTGATATCTTTGGCTAACCCCTGAAGGCAACCTTCACCAGCTCCATGTCCTCCTACTTCTGTACCAGCCTGAGACCTGCAATTTCTTCTCTGCCATTTTGCCCCTGTGCCAAATCTTTTCTAACCAGTAAAGTCTGGCTTAAAAATCTCATCTCCTCGACCAAGAACGCAAACAGATCTTGCCAGTAAGAAGTCTTTTCTCCCCCTAACTCCAAGTGCCGTGGTCTTGAACTTCCTGCCTCAGATTATGGTTTTTTTATGGTAATAACTTATCTCTCCCTCTAAATTATCAGTGTTTCAAGCTTAGGTCTACATCTGATGGATTTCTGCATTTCTCACAGCACTTTGCAATGCTGTAGCACAAACTTCTGTCCATATTGCTTCAGTCTCTTTCTGCTTTAGGTATTGAAAGAGAGTCACAAGTTGTAATTAGTATTTTCATTGTTTTCACACAGTTATTGCCATACATGACTATGAGCTAGACTTGGAAATACTTACCTAACGTAGTTATCCACATACCCACAGACATACCCCCCACACACAAATTTTATTTTATTTTATTTTATTTGTTTCTATAGCTAGAATAGGAGTTAGTAAGAATTTATTGAGAATATGTGGGAAATGCCTGCTACTCACATTTCATAATCTTACCAAGAGAGAAGAAGGAACGTGATCTTATAATAGAATGGAACATAATGACACACACATCCCAGAGTCTCTATCAGGATCTGTATTTGGGACAAGCAAAGGTCCCCTGGCCCTTGTTCAGTCACTTAATGGAGAAGACTCCAAAGACAGAATGCCACTGGTGTCCTTCCAATTATAGAATCATCTGATTAGAATTACAGTAAATGCATAGCTCAGTTTGCATTGTCCTGATGTGAACCACAAAAGAAGCCTCTCTTCCTGAGGCATCTGAGGGTACTGAACTCTGGAGTCAACTGCCACATCACAGCAGCGTCCTCATGCCAGGACTGGCTTAGAAATGGGACAGAAACAAGTTAGGACACTCCATTTCTATGGACCTTAGTGCCCAAGGCCCAGAGCTAGATGGCATTTTTTAAAATTAATGCTTAGAATAAAAACTGAAATGTCACACACTTCAGATTTTAGCCTAGTCCAGACATTTAGAAGGAAGGTTGTCTCTGGGATAATTTTAGTATTAGTTATTGTAGCTCACACTTAGTCTGGTATATGGGGTCTAAGAGGTGGTCAATAGATGGAAGTTTGTAGCATCTCGATGATGAAATTGCCTCCAAGTCCTATCTGGCTATAGAAAAACAAAGAAGGAATTCTTCATGATTGCAAGTGTATACTTTTCTCCTCACTCTATTCCAGCTGGAGGCTTGGGCCTCATCAAGGTATTAGAACCAAGTCTGACTGTTGTGTTATTATTGCTTCTCACCTAATCATCAGACTGTTAAGTATTCCTGCCTGAAAGCCAGCCAGAGCCAGGGGTAGGGCAGGGCCTGCCCTTTGAAGCCATCAAGACAGAGTGCTATTGGATAAAACTCTGCTCTACTGAACCATGAAATAGGCTTTCAAAGGGGCAGAGAATAACAGATGTGTGAGCCAGGAGTAAAATTGTCTCACCAGAGTGCTAACATTCATAATGAAGGAAAGGGAAGCCCAGCGTGTGACGGGCATCTGTCCAGGTCACCCATGGAGCCAGACCCCGTCGCAACCCAAAGCACGAAGTAGTCAGCTTCCGAGGATCCGGTTCCTTGCATTTCTACTGTGAATGACAAGACATAAAATCACAACGGACGATTCTGTTCAGGTGTAGTTTTCTTTAGTGCTGGCACTTGCTCCCTGAGTGACTTTCTGAGCCTATTTCCTCATCCGTTCCTACCTGCCTCACTGAGTTTCTGTTGTTGTCATTGTTGTTTTTTGTTTTGTTTTGTGTGTTTTTTGAGACAGGATCTCTTTCTATAGCTCTGGCTGTCCTAAAACTTGATATGCAATCCAGGCTGGCCTTGAAGTCATAGAGATATGCCTGGCATTCTCTCCCAAGTGCTGAGATTATGTCACCATGCCCAGAAATTAAATATAAGAGAGTCACCCTGATTAAAGTCAGGAGGTTAGGAGGATAAATCTATTTTTCTGAAACTACCTTAGCACAGGACAGACCAGAAGACTTCTCACTGGCCGTCTTACAACATTGAAGTTCTTAGCACTTTTCATCCCTGCTTTGAACCAATCAAATGAATCAATCATAGATACATGAGAGGTTATCTAGATGCAATAGAAGAATTGCAATCAAGGAATATGCAGATATGAAATCATAAATATACTATAGATGTACATGCATACTTGTGAATAAGTAAAAATAAGAGAAGTACTAAATTTCCCGAGCAAACTCATAATTGTCACAGGAATTAATCTTTAGGCTCCTGGTTGAGGGAAATCATTGGTTAGTGGGTGTGAAGAGGAAAGTTTTAATAGCTGTTGGTTTGTGCCCATCCACATGCTGGCAAGAGCCTCACTATGATATCCATCACCTTTCCCTAGGATTGCAACAGCTGAACACTGTACTGGTACAATTCTAAGTCAGATTTTGTTCAGCATAGATTCAGAGGCCTCACCAACCAAAAATGTTCAAAGTGGGTAGAAGGCTTCCATAAAACACTAGTGCTGAGCGTGTGGAGAGAATCCTTTTCAGTTTGGGTTCAGATGGCAGAGTGTCAGCAAGGGTAAGAGTAGCCCTTCCGGTCAACAGAGTAGACAATTCCATACCATCCGAAGACCCAGCCCATCAATCAGCTGACCTAAGTCCTTCTTCAGTGCTGCCCAAGCTCCTCTGTGAGGGCTGCAAGGCTTTCAGTGGTTGTACACCAACTGCTTTGCTTTAAGGATTTTAAAAAAACGGGGTTACAGTTGAAACAATGGCCATGTCCAAAGTCATCAGACAATACATAGTGGAACCAAGAAAAATTGCTATGCCCTGACGTCAGAGCTGGTGTCACTCTGAAAAATGCCACAGTCCGCTAAGTTCCCAGGATGGTTCTCCTGAGCAGCTCAGGAATTTTTCTGCATTTGTGTCTGAGAGCTGCACAACCTCAATATCCTTAGGCTCTTGCATAAAAAAAGGGGAAAATCCTCACCTGTCTTAGCTTTCAGAAAGCACTGCTTGAGAGTGTGGAATTCTAACTTTCATCCCATATGATGTACTCTGGCTTCACGATGAAATCTTTTGGAAGCCCTTGGAAGATGGTACCTAGAAATTAAGATAAATTGAGGTAATTTTCTCAAGAGTGTTCCAAAGAGCACAAGTGAACATAGCTGCCCTGCATCTGTTCAAAGTGCATATCTTCTTATGTGGGCATGGAAATGAAATGGCACAACCACCCACTAGAGACAGACAGTTTCAACTCCTGGGCTCTGTGTGTGCATAGACATGGTCAGTTAAAGCTTCAACGCCCCCTTCTGACTTTCAACATCAATTCCAGAGGTTAGTTTCTTGAGTCTATAGACAATTTGTGTGTTGTCATTTGTAGTTTGTACCAGGGCTTATGTTCTGTTTCTCTGAAGGAGAAGATGCTGATGCAAAAAGGTCCTAGTTACTGAGAAAAACTAAGAATGAAAAATAGTGAAAAGCCAAGAACCCAGGCTCAGCATCTGCTGCTCAGGATGAACTCAAGGGCATGACCCCAACAATTGAGTTCAAGGAAGTCAGGAAAGTGTGGCTCGCTTCCAGACCATTCTGTCCAGTTAATTTACTGGTTTTCTTGTCCTAGCACCTGATTTTTTTTTGTTGTTGTTGTTGTTAAGATCATCATTCTAGAACATTCCCTGCTGCTGTTTCCTGTGTTCACCACACACACACACACACACACACACACACACACACACACACACACGAAAAGATTCAGCCTTAACAACACTCTTTCTTCAAAGGGCATTTTTTTTGCCACCTCTCTTTCTCCCAAATACCAGTCTCCCCCCATTCCGTGGAAAGTCTTTTACCACTTTTCACATTATACAAGTTTTCAAAGCCATCATTAAAATGTGACCATCTCATGAGTCTCTGAGCTCCTTGATGTCAAGACCCTTCTTGCTTTTCAGTCACTCCCACAACCTCAACAACACCCTACCATCTAAAACCAAGGGTACAGGCAACAGATAACTGACTGTCAGAAAAAAAAACAAGCATTCAAAACTTCAGCAATTCATTTCTTGTGAATAGTGCCTTAAAAGTCTGCTTCAGTCACCTGAAACCACCATCCTACAACTTTTTAGTGTCTAACTTGGTACCTGACATTTTCCATAGTCCCCCACTTCAGTGCAGTCAGTTTCCATGACCCTGGTTTCCTGACCCATATTCCGTGTTTAGTGAAAGCCTCACAGTACAAGATGTATTTACAAGAACTGAGACGGCTCCCTTCAACTCTTCACTGACTATCCAATGCCCATCCATTCTGTCTTCCCATAGCACCCAGGATCTCATATTAGAAGGTGACCAGAGAAGAAGCTCTGGTCACCTACTGAATATCTTTATAGGTGGGGCTCAAATAATATCAATGGGTAAATCAAAGGGCATCTCAAGAGCACATCTCAAGTAGCTAGTACTGAGCTCAGTAGCTCAGTAGTACTGCTAGCTTAGTAGTGGATGTTCCATGAGTTGCCTTGAAAATCATTCTCTCCTAGAGGTGATAAGGAGGCAAAGGAATGTTATACAACCCTGTGGCCTTTGAAATATTGCAGCTGTATATACAGGGTAGCTTTGGGAAAAGGCATAACCTCACTGAGGGTAATATCCCCTGCTCATGACCAGTGTGAAAGAGAGGCAGATGTCAACAAGTTCAACATTTGCTGAGCACAGGAGGCAGACTCAATCTCCATCACATTTTCCTCCCTTATTTTCCAAGAATCATAGACACGGACTTCTGGGAACTCAAGAATGATATGTGGATTAGGACTCAGAGGAAGAGACCCTTTCTCATGTTCCCATCTAGCCAGCATACAGCAATGCTTATGTTCTGTAGCTCCTTCTCAAACTCTTGTACCCTGATGGAGGGAGAGGTGGCAGGAATCACCTCGAAGATGACTCAGTTTGATGACTAAGGCGAGGAGGAGCTGACAGTGGGAAGCAGGTGGGGGCGAAGAGGAAATGAGTGAACACTGTATCTCGCAACAAGCTTCAACACAACGAGATTCAATCTGGCCCACATCGGGGCTCTGACAGCACACAGACAGACTGGGGCCTGGGTGCTTCCTTGTGTATTCTACTTCACCACATAGTGTACTTCCTGTCCACCCCTCAGGACCAATGCTGAGCACCCTTTGCCCTTGCAGGACTGTCAGCTAGGTGTTGGACCCTTGGACATCACTGTGAATGGACTGGACTTTTAAGCATGTCCTGTATCTCCCAACCAGTGTGTATCGGCTAGGCTCCAGACTGACTCTTTCACCCATGGTTACACTTTGACAGCCCAGAGCATCATGCAAGCAGCATGTCTGCACATGAACACAAGGTACCAGCTCATCTAACCACACTCAGCTCCTCTGCCTCTTAGCTGTCTATCATCTACATCGTTACCCAAGCTAGAGCCCAGGACATTCTAGGCCCATCTTCCTCCTGTGTCCTCAATCACTCCAATGTCCAGATGAACACCAATTCCAGGATTCCTCATATCTTTTCTCTTTTGTTTTCTCTTTGCAGCTGATGTATGTAGACAGGTCATCATCATCATCATCATCATCATCATCATCATCATCACCACCACCATCATTCATTCATTCATTCCAGTTGTTTCTCACCTTTTCTGACTTGTCTCCCTGCCTCCTCAAGTTCTACTTTTCAGTCTGTGTATGGAATGATACATTCGAATTTCATTTATAATCTTGTTATACTTCTGTTTGACATCCTCTAAACCTCCTTCAGTTCTCACAGGATGGTCCAGATTCAGGCCTTTCATCATCTAACACCTCCCTACCTGCTGGTTTGGCCTGCTGATCCCACCCCACAAACTCATACATACAGCGACACACCCTAGATTCCAGCCAGCCCTCCAAGTCCTACACCATACCTCAACCTTCCCACTTCTGAATCTTTAAGCATGCCACTCCTTCTTGCCCGTGTGTGCTTCTCAGTCAAACTTTCCTATCTTTTACATTTTGCTTGAATTCTCTCTCCTGTGAGGCCCCCTCTTATACCAGTTGATTAGGCCTTTCTTTCTCATAAACTGAGAGAACCTTGAAAACAGCATTCTAAGATACCCATTCAACAGATGTTTGTTGAATATATGAATTCTCTAAGGCAGGCATGAAGTCACAGAGCCTGTCTTACTCTAGGGTCCCAGTGTTCTGTCCATAACACAGGGGTATGATCAAGGCAGTACACGACCATTGCAGCCTCAGAACTCTTGCTGTATTGTTCCTCAGACAGAGAGGTCACAACTCAGCCTCATTCGTCAGCAGAGGATACTGCTGAGTTAATTTTCCCAAGGAAGGGTTGTGGTCCCACCTACACAGTAAAATAGCTGCTCTCAGAAACTCGAGTTGAAGTCACAAAACTGCTCAAAACCAATGCCCAGATTCTGGACAGGACCTTAGCCATGCCATCACCACAATCATGGCTGTCCTCTACCCACTGGGTGCTCTTTTGAAGGCTCTCACCCAAGGATTGCCACAGCCTTTAGGCAGGCAGAGAGTGATACATCTGTGCAAAGAAAGCCATCCACAGAATCTCACCTCTTGTAGGTCACCACTCCACCATCCCTTCCCCTTCCAGTACCACCCACACTTTGAGATGTCACCTTCAAGAGCTCTCTCTCTCTCTCTCTCTCACACACACACACCCCAGCTTGTTTGTCTGCAGACTCATAGCTGTACACAACAGGACACAGCATCTTTCAAAGGGAAGCAGGCGTGGTTTAGCAGTGTCAGTGGTTCTAGTCAACCAGGGAACAGCTTCTGCCAGTGAGAAGACCTGACCTTACTTTTCTCTGGGAAAATGATTCTCTTCTCTGGCCCTCAGTGTTCTTTATAACATAGCACCAAGGGCTTTGTTTGCATCCTCTTTTCTAATATTACCAAGATGCATCAAACCAGGGCCTGCAAATGTGCCTCATGAGCAAACACCTAAGATTCGCAGAAATAGTAAGGCCAGTGGACACCAGGTTCTGTCTTTAAGAAAACAGCCTTTTCTAACAAACAAAAACAACTAAAATCCAAGTAGTTACTAGATACATATTACATAGAGAGCGCACCACCAACCTTAGCTATAACTACTTGATGCTGAATTTGATAGCATAATACTTTAACGTATACATCTGAAGACAAATGTTCCACATTTGAGGTTTAAATACAAGTTTGTACATTTTACACATATGGGAAAAGAAACAATATTTGAATATGTACAGACGTGTTTTGTGTTTTTGAGAGAAAACAACACTTGCCTAGGAGTCAGGAATAAAGTGTAATGAAATGATGAATTTTGGAGTAAAGCATACATACCTATAAATCTATACGTAGATTCAAATTCTGACTTACTCATTCCCTTTTTGATTTGGGATAATTTGGATGTTAACTAGTCTCAATTTCTCCATATTAAAAAGAAAGAAATTGTGAAGCCAATCTCATAGATTTCCTGTGCAATTATATATATATATATATATATATATATATATATATATGCAAAAATACACTATCTAGAGCAGAGGGGGCCCAGTGCATGTCATTGTCCCCTCCTGTGTTCTCTATCTCACTGACACAAGCTGTGGCTTGGGGCAAGTCACTGACCCCTGGGAGAGAGTCTCATCTCTAGGGACAGGTGGACTCTACAAGTCCCTGGATTCCTTCCAGACTTCGGATGCCATGATATCATATATCAGATATCTATTTTATGCACGGGCGTGAGTCTAACTAACAAGCCTAGGCAAGGGGCGGCCCCAGCAAGCCTGGTGTTCACTCCATTTCCAAAGCACTTCCTTTCTCTGAACATGCCAGTTGCTCCCTCTCATAGTTTCAATACAGGGCCCATTGATGACCACAAAAATGAACGCCCCGTGCAGCTGCAGGCCCACATGGGCCCTCCAAGGGGACAGGGCTCAAGCCTGTTTGTGGGCTCTGTGTTCCCAGAGCCTGTTGTTGGAGTGATGTCTGGAATCCTCAACACCTGCACACCAGCTTCCTGAGCAGTTCCATTGCGCCCCCTCCCCTCTTCCTTCTGCATCTGAAGTGCAGCTGCTCTGGCCCCTGAGAAGGCAAGGGGTGGGGAGAACCAAAAAGACAGGATGTAGCCTTGTTTGGTCTCCCTGGCTTTATAGCCTAGTTTGGAGCATCTCTCGGTAGAGCCTTTGGTGGCTATGCCATTGTGTTTAAATGAGCTTCATCTGCAACAGAACTTTTTTAAAAAAATAAAATGAAATGAAATAAAACGGAATGACCACAAAAAAGACTACAGCGGAAGACATCTGGTCTTTAGATGAAAGCTTTTTCCTCCTCTTGAATTAGAGAAAGAAAGAAAGAAAGAAAGAAAGAAAGAAAGAAAGAAAGAAAGAAAGAAAGGGAAAAGAAAAGAAAAGAAAAAGAGTGGGTAGGGCCTTACTTGTACTGTACCACCCCACAAAAAAACCAATATGAACAAAATTAACACTGGGTACAAATTAATGCAGTAAATGCTGGTGCAAAGGAGTGTGGGGTCCACAGATACCCTGAGAAACAGGAGACCAGAAAAGAGAGAGGAGAAGAAGCCTTTTCCATTGCTCCTGCATTGTCTGCAAGTTTCTCCCCGTCACCTTTTCTGAAAGAATGTTGGATCTTATATTCTCTGCGCCCGTTTCATAGATAAAAATGCTTACAAGCTGTTCAGCCATTATTAAACCTGTCCCTGGCAACCTCTTTGCTGAGTACCACAGGTAGGTGTGAGGCAAGTGGCACCTGCCTGGCAAATACGCTGAGAAACAGCAATGTATATGCCGACAACCCTCAAAATTTTATCTCCACACTAAACTCACACCTGTCTACCAACAGCTGCTTCTTCCCCGCCGATTTCCTGCCTCCCTGAATGACACCGGCACCCACATCAAATTCCTGGGTATCAACCTCGAAAGTTCCTTTCTCAAACCTGCAACATCTACCCCCACTGCCCTACTGCCAAGGTCAGTCAACGTGCTGGCAAAGCACTCCCTAATCCCTTCTCTCCCCACCCTCACCATCATGACTGTCTGAGTCCAGGCTGCTTTCCTAGTTTGCTTGACCTGTGTGTAGACAGGCCCCGCAGCCAGCACTGTTATCAATGACCACTCACTCCTTGAGCAAAGCTCTCAGTGATTTTAGGTTGAAGGTTAAGCCCCCAAAGTGGATTCTCAGGTGCTCACAAGATGGGTCCTGCCTGCTGCTTTAAAAAGCCTACCTTCCCAAAGTTTGGCTATGAGTCTCAGCATCTGCTTCGATACCCTGCTGCATAGAGTCTTTCAGAGGTCCTCTGAGAAGGCTCCTGTCCTGTTCCCTGTTTTCTCCCTCTTTCAATATCTATCCTGTTTGCCCTTCTGAATGAGGATTGAACATCTTTCCTAGGGTCTTCCTTGTTGTTTAGCTTCTTTAGGAGTATAGATTTAGTATGTTTATGCTGTATTAAATGGCTAATATCCACTAATAAGTGAGTATATATCATGTGTGTCTTTCTGCTTCTGGGATACCTCACTCAGGATGATCTTTTCTAGATCCCACCATTTGCCTACAAATTTTATGACTTCCTTGTTATTTAATTGCTATGTAGTATTCCATTGAGTAAATATACCACAATTTCTGAATCCATTCCTTGGTTTGGGTAGAGTGCAGGGAATCTTATGGAAAAAGGAGGAGCTAGAAAGACCTGGAGGGGACAGGAGCTCTACAAGGAGACCAACAGAGCCAAAACACCTGGGCCCAGGGGGTCCTGCACCAATCCTCCAACCAGGGACTATACATAGAGAGGACCTAGACCCCCTGCTCAGATGAAGCCTATATGCTGCTCAGTTTCCAAGTTGGTTCCCTAGTAAGGGAATCAGGGGCTGTCTCTGACATGAACTCAGTGGCTGGCTCTTTGATCACCCCTCCCTGGTCAGGGTGCAGTCTTACCAGGCCACAGAGGAAGATGATGTAGCCAGCCTGATAAGACCTGATAGGCTAGGGTCAAATAGAAGGGGAGGTCCCCCTCTATCAGGGTACTAGGGGAGGGGCACAGGGGGAGATTAGGGAAGGTGGGTAAGACTGGGAGGAGACGAGGCGGGCCTACAGCCAGGATACAAAGTGAATAAATTATAATAAAAAAGATTCCCTGTGACTGCAGCACAACCAACCGCACAACCAACAGTCCTCCTGTCCTTGACCAGTCAGTGTGCTCCTTGGGGCTTTGGTGCATTAACACAGCACTGTTTTCTTTCCATGGAGCACTCTCCTGATTCTGCCTGGATTTCTCTACTTTCACAAGGCTGCCACCCTTCCTGACCACATCTGGCATCCAGTGTCTTCCAAGGGTTCAGGGCCGTGTAAGGTGTTCACAGCGCATTAACACTACTTGTCTCGTGATGCTTCTTCAGTTTCATTTTATTAGCTTAATATCCCAGTTTCTCTGCCGAAGAGTCTGGTAACTACAGTGGGGCATCAATCTTCTGTCTGATATTAACACAGTTCCTAACCTGCTCCCTCCATGCTCCTGCCCTTTTGCTGAAAAGATCACTTTCAACAAAAAGCAAAACACCGCGCGCACGTACAGAGTAGGGTGGGGGAATGCGTGTTTGAAAAGTGGCATTCTTCCTCTGGGCTTTTAGGTCTATTCAAAAAAGCACATTAATATACTCTAGGAACTTCATCTACCACCAAAATTTTATTTCCTGCTC
Source organism: Psammomys obesus (assembly GCF_907164565.1). Lineage (NCBI taxonomy): Eukaryota > Metazoa > Chordata > Mammalia > Rodentia > Muridae > Psammomys > Psammomys obesus. Next base: position 4,335,420 of record NW_026596064.1, read on the forward strand.
AGATCATATTACACACACACACACACACACACACACACACACACACACACACACACTGGCAAGCATGAGGCTCCTTTACCTGAAAACTCACCCATAAGAGAGCTCTTCACTTGCCTCTCAAAGCCTCCCCTCCTCTCCCACTCTCCTATCCTTGGTCAGCCTACACTGGTTGTTGACCTGAGGAAGGCACTCTGTGGTGTTTTAGGGAGTTTCTTCTGCAGCCTCTGTGATGCAGGCAGCCTTTCTTCTCCACTGTCCTGTGAAGAGGTGACACAACAGGCAGGTGATGGGACTCCACTCTTCAGCTCAAATGGGTTAACATTGCCTAGCTAAGCTAGAACTTTTAAGGAAGTGGAAATCTTGAAAGAAGACTGTTAAATAGAGCAGGAAGCTTGCTTTCTCAGCTTGAGATCCTAGGCAGAACCCTAACAAACAAAGGTAACAGGGTTCAAATCCTAGCCCTGCTAGAAGGCAGTGGAGACAAATAGCTAGGAAGCCAGCTGGGCTTCTTTCAGCCGGTTCTAAAGTTACCAATCTCACCAGGCCTCCCAGGCAGTCACCGGCACTTGTCTGGGTCTCCTTCCATGTCTGCTATCCAGGTAACTTCTTCAGAGTCAGGGAAACCACTAATATTTTAAGGGAACAGTTACAGAAGCAGCAGCAACGGTACCAACTGCCTTCCTGGTTAAAAAGCCAACCATTTCCTTTCAGGCCCAAAGTACAGACTGAACAGTTCTACTCTGTTTGTTTGTTTCTTTGTTTGTTTGTTTTTTGTGATTCTTCTACCCACCTGACATTCTTTCTCAGGTTTTATTTTCTTAGGAATTGGAAAGACATGTGCTTATAAGACCAGACAGTGACATGGCTCTAAGCAAAGAAGGTCCACCAGATTGCTGGTGGTGAATGTGTAGGACAGAATGAGTTTGCTTCCCTCACATCCTAGAATTTCAGAAGTTGAAATCTAGGCTTATTTGGGGCTGAAATGAAGACTCTTAACATGAGGTCAATGGTCTGGACATTCACTTTAAATTAACCCAACACTCCTTGTGACAAGGTGGGCCAACAGGAACTGATTCTCTCTTCCATTCTGGGTTCAAGCACATGGATTTTGGAACAGATAGAGAACAGGGACTAGTAAAGGTAGCAGAGTAATAGTCAGTTGACATTTATTCAGAGCCAAGTATAAAAAAGAACACTATTATATATGTAATTTAATTTAGTCTTAAAGCTGCGTAAGGTGGCTTTTACCTTTCTTTTATAAAGAACGATTGGCTTTCCTAAAAACATGGAGCTCCTTCCTGGTCCTACAACCATTCCCACAGCAGCACAGCCCGGGAGAAGTTAACACAAGAGGTCAGAGCCATGGAAAGCACAATGGAATAAATCTAGGCCATGGCACCTCAGGACAGGAGAGGATGGGAAGGACCAGACCTCAGCCTTTTGACAAAGAATCAGGAAAGCATTGACATGTGCCTTCCTCAACAGCTTCTGAGCATCTCCTTTACCCTTCAGAAAGCTATGCAGAGAACAAGAAAATGCTGTAGGAAAGTACATCTGATGTTTGACTTGAATGGTCTCCCTGCCTTCCCCATTCGGTAAAGGGGTAAAGGGAAGACACTGACTAATAAGGTCAAAGGAGAGCAACTGTAGCAATAGTGTAGATAGCCTTGCCTGGAATGTGTTGAAAGCAGCAGCAGTGTCTAAACTATGATACACGAGCCCCTGAACTTTGCACAGAGGAGGAAAAGAAAAAACATAAAAAAAAAAAACTCCCTCATGTGTCCTGCTGACATCCCTGAATCTCAAAGTTCAGTACAAAGCAAACATCAGCGTGAATCTCATGGCTACCCGCAGAAAAAGGATGGCATGAACACTCTCCATTTTAGGGCCAAAGAGGTTAAGTATTATGAGAGTGAAAGTTATTTGCCTATCAGATGCCCAGGACTAGGTAAAGATGCAAACAGAGCAGATAGGAGACATATTGGCTAGCCAACAACCCGCCATTAAGAACAGAAACATTTGCAAAGTTAGAAGGCCATGATGAAACAGCACAAGGCCATGTATGGAAATGGCAGAAGGTATACCATGGTTCTTCAGGGTGGGAGACAGAGTCCTGACTGAAAAGATAACCTTCATAACTGCGAACCAAGGCGAGCATGAGCAGGAGGAGAAACAGCCCGTGTGAAGCCTCTCAGGCTGGAAAGAGAGTGCTCACTGTGAGGGAAGGCAGGGTTTGAAAAGAAGTGGATAGCAGGGCAGTGTCGGCACACACCTCTAATCCCAGCACTTGAGAGGTAGGGCCAGGTGGATCTCTATGAGTTCAAGACCAGCCTGGTCTACAGAGCGAGTTCCAGGTCAGCCAGGGCTACACAGAGAAAAGTGGTCAAGAGGTTAAGAGGGAGCTGGAGGGAGTGTGTATGGTCATGTGTCATTGCACACAGATATGAAATTCTCAATGAAATGGCAGAAGAATTTTTAAAATATGCAGCACTGGGGAGGGGAGGAGCTGGGATTCAAGGGCCTTCTAAGCCATAGGAAGAACTCTGAACTTCCATGTAGGAGCTAGGGACAGTGGAAGCCATGAGAAAGCTGCAAAAAGGGAAGTGGCTTGATCCAATTAACATGCTGTTTGAAAGGATCTTGTCTTCTGCTTGAAATGGATTGCTGCTGCTGATGTCCTGCCAGAAGTTGCTGAGTAGAGCTTCAGCATGATCCAATAGTGACTTTGACTCCAACCACAGGCTCTTGCTCCAAATCAAATAACAATTGTTTATGATTTATAATCTTAAAAATGCACATCATTTTATTATGCTGAATCATGTTTTTCAGATGTCTTATTGTAAACTTATATGACAGAAGTCATAGAGGGCTGTTACAAGGAAGTGCAAGTGTGTGTGTGTGTGTGTGTGTGTGTGTGTGTGTTACTTGCATTGGTTTCGCCTACACAGCCTCAACCTCATTACACAGCAACAGCAACAAATGTCAGCGGCAGGAAGTACATAACAAGAAGAATTAACCACATTTTTTTTCATCCAAACTCAAGACTCACACACATTTACAGTTGGTTTAACTGGGGTTGAGGGTGGGTGGGCTGGCTTCTCACATTTTTTAACCAATAGGATTTCATGGCAATCATCAAAACAACAGCTTTTCAGAAGTTGACTTTTCATGACAGAGGGCCTGAAGGGAAGAAAGAAGAGAGAAAACATGGACTTTGCTCATTTGTCATTCTAATAGCTGAGCGCTGGATCAGTCTGATGTTGCAGACACATTAATTTGATTAAGATATAATCCATGGGTCATTCAGGCATATAAAGTACTCTTGCTTAATTGCAAAATTAACAGTGGAACAGGATAAATCATTACCAAACTGGAGGTTATTCTGGGACTCACAGATTTTTTTTTTCCTTACCCAATTCATTTTCTCCATCTAAAGTTGTTTTTGACACTTGGTTAAAGGAAAAATCTTGACTAAAGCAACAGTGGGCACCTGCCAGCTCTTCAGGGCATCAGCTAAGGGAGCTCATGCACACTGAGAATGGGAGTACTGGTCAACCCATCTTACAAAGTGCTTCCCAGAGTCCCTTTGCCTCCTAAGTCTTCATAGTCATCACACGATTCACTGGACTTGGGAAGCCATCCATTGCCTCAAGTAATCTTCTCTGAAGATTGAAAGCTGAAACTTAGTTTCCATTTGCTACTACCTTGGAATTTTTTCCAGAATAGCTTACTTTTTAAGCCTAAGCAACTTTTGGTCAATCACTAATTGACTAATATATTCCAAGCACCATAATAAATGATGAATGAAAAAAAATTGATCCCTTTCTCAATAAGCTTCCATTCTAATTAGTCACTGTTTTTTTTCCCTTTTGGGATTACATGAAAAGCACCTGACTACATATCAGAGTTCCCTGATGGGCTAGAGCATTGGCATGCAAAGAGATCATGAAGAGAAAAAAATAATCTATCAGAGAGTGAATGTGGTTTGATTTGGCCTTACAACAGAAGGAGGAAGAGTTAGCTATGTAGAGACAGGAGGAAAGAGAAAAGAAGGATCCCCTCACAGACAGTTCCAACAGGTCCTTGTGGTCATATGAAGACCACACAGAAGAAAGAAGTCTGGATTAAAGTTCAGGAGACATTTTCCTATATCTATGGCCTTGATGGAGCAGGGTGCTTCACCTGCAAGTACACTGATTTCCTCATCTGCAGAATGATGATGAAGGCCCTGCAGCCGCTAGGTTTATGTCAGCTTGACATAAACTATCATCATCATCTCCGAGGAGGGAACCTCAACTGAGAAAAGGCCTCCATAAGATTAGACTGTAGGAAAGCCTCAAGAGCATTTTCTTAATTACTGATTGATGAGGTAGGGCCCAGCCCATTTTGAGTGGTGCCCACGTTATGCTGATGGTCCAGGGTTCTGTAAGAAAGCAGATTGAGCAAGCCATGAGGAGTAAGCCAGTAAGCAGCACTCCTCCATGACCTCTGCATCAGCTCCTGCCTCCAGGTTCCTGCCCTGCTTGAGCTCCCGCCTTAGCTTCCTTCAGTGAACTGTGACTTGGGATAAATAAACCAAATCAAACCTTTTCCCTAAGTTACGTTTGGTCATGGTTTTCACCACACTGATAATAAACCTGACTAATGCATAAATGCAGATCCCTTTCCCATCTACTTCAAAGTTCCTTTTGAGAACCAGGCAAGTAGTGTTTATAAATTTCACTTAATATAAAAGGAAATGCTGAGCTTTTTTGATATCTACAAAATAGAGAGATCATCTCAAAGGAGTGATTAGACAGGAACAGTCTATGCTCTTGCAAATAATCTTGCTTATCAATATAGCAACAGATTCACCATCTGAGAATTTCTCAGGGCCAACAGTCATATGGAGAACAAGTGGCCTGGCATGTGACTTTTGATATGGTCTCCACCATCCCCTTTCCACCGGTTGTCTCACAGCTATCTCATACAGTGTTCTGCAGTCGTGTCCCACAATGCACCCTGCCTGATTTCTGACTTAAACAATCCTTTTGGTAATGAATGCAGTCCCCAAGAGATCTGTAAGATAAGTCAAGAGCATTTCAAAGGGAGCTTGCCTCTGAAACCCCAAACATTCTGGGGGTTAAAAACAATCAAGGAAGGAGAAAAGCAAACTGGTTACTGCTTTGAAGAAAATTCATCACTGTGTGATACCTAAGATGAAAAGCAAAAATTATGGGCATCTTGCTTTCTGCTTCTGAAAGGCTTGGGGTGTCTGAGACACTCACAGATACCAATGCATGATTTTATCATTTTATCATTTCGGAACACCAAGGCTCCGCTTCTCCTACTTAGAAGAGAGACATTCTTTGAAAAATGACATGTCAGTGGAGATTGTTGCTTAGAGCCAGAGAAGGCCGTGACATTTGTTCCCTCCATCACAGATGGCAATTTCATCTCTTTGTTCTCCTGCTGTTAAGAAGAAGAAAGAGCTGGTCCACTCTGTGAGGGAAGCCCAGAGGACTGGTTGGCTGCTTTAGCTCTACTCTGTGGTTTTAAGCAAGTTCATTTACATTCCCAGCTTTGATCTGTTTTCAGTGTTAACCTCAGAAGGTAGACATAATCTCTATAGTTTCTTCCAGTTCAAAAAATCAGCCTTCTTCCTACTGTCCCATTAACTTGGCAATATCTATGGAGAAGAGGGTCATTTGGGGACCTCACCTTCCTCTTCTCCGAAATCGTGATATATGCCAAGCTGGCACTGTGCTATACAAGCAGACTTAGACAAGAACTAGGCAACTTCATGGTCTGGGTACATGGTCCCTGACCTACTCTTGACCACTATCAACTCCGTGTTCAAATATTAGAATAATGAGATAAGTTTTTGTTGTTGTTGTTGTTATTATTCACCTAAGGGTCCTTTGGAAAGTCTGTCAAGGTTTCTGTTCCTCCTGGCCTGGAGCCTTGTGACCAGGACCTACAGTTTGCTTCAGGTATCTGAGAAAGAACCCAAAGAAGTGCTACCCTGTGAAGAGCGGCGTGGTGGCACATAGTTTAAATCTCAGCATTAGGGAGGCAGATTTGGGTGGAACTCTGTTACTCAGCAGTCAGTTACTACACAGCAAGTTCTCGGCCAGCTAAAATGATACAGTCTGAAAACAAAAACTAAAGCATCCTGTAAATGAGTTCCCTGTCCCTGTGGTAGCCAAGGGGAGAGAGAGGACAGGAGATGGGAGCTCTGAAACCTGTATTCCTCAGACACAGCAGTGTCACTGTAGGGTACAGGCTGGAAGTCGGAGTAACATTCTTTACTTTTTTGGCGCTTTCATCCCTTGTAGAACCTGAAGAAAGAAAAAAATTCAGAAAATTCCATTTGCTTCTTCCTACTTGATGAGGTCAAACGTTCTTAAGGAATAAGGAGTACAGCTCTAGCTCAACTTTTCATTTAGCTTCAGGAGCCCTTGTTTCAAAGTAGCCTGTTCCCCAAAGCTGCTCACTCTCTGTCCTGAAGGGGATGGAGACTCAATGGCATTTTTGCCTTGTCAAATCAGTCAGGTACTCTATTCCCTTAGTGTCAAGGCCACATGGGGAAAGTCAATCTGAATAACCAAGAGAGTGGACACTTTTTGACCCTGTTAGAGTGCCAGAACTTGTAAAAAGTCTTTGAAGAAAATTACTTTAGGTCAGATTTGGTGTTTTGTTTTGTTTTGTTTGATAGCCGACTGTGTAAACATGAGCTGGTTTCTCCTAGTCAACAGCAGAAAAAAAATAAGGACTTTGGAGTCAAATAGACCCTGAATGATACCCTGTACTCAGAGGAGTGCCTGCACTAGTTAACTCAGGACTGGTGGCTTCTGTCCTCACATTTGTGATATAAATAGCTGCATCTGACTTGGAGTGCTGCTGAAGGGAGTGAATGGGTTCTTTGAGCACCCCCCAATGCCTCTTTCCTTCTCTCTTAGTCGCAAGACAATGCAAATCTCCCTGCTCTACTCCTTTCCCCAGGGTTGAGCAAGGGCCCAAAGGGATACAGTGATGCAGAGATCAGAACCCTGACTCTTGGCTTGGTAGCCTGGGGTCCTGCTCCCTTCCTGGCTATGTGACCATGGGCAAGTCCCAGAGCCTCTTTGTCTGTTTGCATTCAGAGTGAGACTGCTGTGTCTGGCTTCTCCATAGGATTACTGGCAGGTCTGAATTAGAAAGCGTACAAAGAGCCCTTGCCTAGTGCCTGGCACACGGTAAATGCACGATAAATTATTAGCTAATAACGGCAGCAATAACATCTGAGAGTGCATTGTAAAACTTAAAAATCCTCTAAGACGTCTATCTTAAACCCTTTTTGGAAAGAACGTGTCGACGTTAGCAGCGCTTATGTAAATGTAAGTGGTTATTATTTATGTAGGAGAACATTACCGAGGATTATTCAGGAAGAGGGAGAAAACAATGTAGAGGAAAATAAATTTATGGCAGGCTTCTTGGAGGAGAGAGAAGCACGTAACATCTCACCCATCAACACAGAGGCAGCCCCGCAGACAGACTTGGGGCAGCCTCCCCTGCAACCATTGTTGCAGTCTCCTACAAAAAGAGAAAAGGAGTAACGGGAGGGGTGTGAAAGACAGGGGATGAAGAGTCTCATTCTACTGTCTCTGAAATGAACCCTAAAGCTCTATTTATTAAACAGAATCTCACTAAATACACAGCCCCAGGGGAGCAGATGAGCAGCTCTGCCTTCAGGGAGTGGGTGGTGCGATGAGGACCTTACAAGAAATACATAGACAACTAATTAAAGACAGGGAGGGAGGCATCAGGAATCCTTTTCGCCATTAGTCAAAGTCTTTTCTATGGCGTTTCCTTTCTTTATTCACCATCTGATTTTTCTAAAAAAGGACACTGGCCAGTTGGCATCACAAAACGAGTTATACACAAAGGCTATTAAAAAAATGGAAGTAGGAAGTTGTTATTAAAGCAAAAGGAAATGCCAGAGGCTAGCATTAGAATCACGACTGCATTTCGAGTCGGATTCAACTCTGAGCTTCCTAGAAGTTCTGGGCAAAATAAGAAAACCACCCCTATAATTTAATATTTTGTAAATGCCCATGACCTCTTAGGCAATATACAAAATCCAGACAAGGTCTTACTTAGGAATGTTGTGTTTTCTGCTCAGTGGACGCAGGTAAGGGGCATGTGATATGTCTGTGGACTTGGGGGCCCTTCAGGATGGCACTGATGAGGGTTAATACTTAAGACCATATATATATATTTTAAAGCACCTGTGACATAAATCACTACAAGTGTGTTGAAACTACTTTTTTTTTCTTTTATTATGGAGGCTGCTTCTCAGATGATGAAATCACAGAATACAAGCTGTTCCACTTATATTTACAAGGTAAGTGTCCATTTGACCTAAACTTTGAACAATCTTAAAATTGTTGTGGCCAGCATGCTAATTTTATTTTCAGCAAGGTCTCTGTGCGATGTGTGTGGGGACTCTCTCAGGTTAACTGCCGCTGTTCTCAAGGTCTTCTCACTTAAACAGATGGGTGGCAGTGAGGAGAATGAGCCAAGTGTCTACAAAATCAAAGACGCTTGCTTGCAAGGGTACCTGCTTCTGAGAACCACCGTGACGAAGGAAGGAAGGAAGGAAGTGATGTCGTTAAGATCCTAGATTTGGGGCAAGCTGTGGTGAAAACCAGCTGTTATTGTTCTGACAGGTTTCATGACCTGTTGTTGTGTCTTTTATAAGAAACAAGTCTGAAATCCTCTTTCGGAGCCTACTTTTTTGCCTTTTAAAAATATCATCCTTAGACATGCTCAGGAGCTTGATCAAGGAGGAAGAGTTGGAAGGAACAAATAAAATAAAACTAGGGAGAGGTTATTAAGAGAGAGAGAGAGAGAGAGAGTAAAGAGAATGGCAAACCAGGGAGTAGGACCACAGGATGGCATGCCACTTGTACCATCAGTGCTTCCTCTCTCAGGGCCCTTGTAAGTGACTTCCCGGCCTTCGGCTAGTTGACAGGAAGCCCTCACGAGGCCTAGGCAAGACAGGCAGCCCCACTGCACGTGCCTACCAATGTTGCACACATCTGTTCAGCGCATTTGGCTTCCTCCGCTGACCAGCTGCTGGCACCGAATCAGAAGGGGCAGGTGGGAGTTGTGGGCAGGGGCAGGAAGGAGAGAAGGGATTAGGCACAGTTGTTCCAGACAGGGAATGAGGAGGCCACCAAGAATGAGGCTGGGAGAGGTCCCGCCTTAGAGCAGCAGGGCAGGAAGCCCACAGCAGTAGCAGGCCTTGTTCTAATCAGTCCAGTGGCAGGTGAAGCCAGAGCATGGGCAGGGTACATATGGGGCTCTGTGCCAGGCTTATGTCATGTTTCCTATGCTTTCTGGGGCTCCGTCTTGTTACCAACAACACTGAGTCTTTTAGGAATTCCTGAGTGGACAGCACATTGGTGATTAAACATTTTATTTCCCACTTCCAACGAGGCTTTTGTATTCTTTGAAGGCTCAAAAAGCATCTCCAAGTTGTTAGGATTCTCCACACTAGCTAGAGCAAATATTGGAAAGAATAAGCCTGCCCACTGGACACGGGCCCTAGGGAGAGGAAAGGATATTCCTGACGCCACCTGCTCAGCCAGTGAAAGAAGTATAAGTGAGCACCAGCTTATCCATCACACCACCATTTGCTCTGCCAAAATTCCAACTGTTGGCCATGATGGTGAGCTCTAAGTGGTGAATGCAGTCTCTAGGGAGAGCCATCTTTGCATGCCATCTTAGAAGGAAACATTCAACAGAAACATACTGCCTCCTCAGGAGGCTTGTCAGCTGGGTGGTCCCTTTCCGGGTCTCTGTCAGAGTGGTCACCCCCTAAAGAGAATATTCAAGTCACTTCAGTTGTGTTGACAACCTTGCAAGTTCGTCACCGCTGCTTCTGTCACGTGTGCCGTGGGAGGCAGCGCCCCACACCTCAGCTGCAGCCGGTCAATTGTTCTGTCCTCAGGAGCAGCAACATCTGTTTACTTCCGGTTCATTCTCGGTAGCCAGAGGGACATGTTTACTTCTGGGACATTTTCAGTAGCCAAAGGGTCATGTTTACTTTCTGGGACATTCTCGGTAGCCCGAGGTTCAAAGCCATGTGGCAAAGAATCACCAACATTCAACTTTTAATTTATTTTATATTTTTACTTTAAGTTTACATGTGCTTTTGCCTACGTATATGTCTCTGTGCATTCAATGTGCGTTCATGATGCTTGCTCCAAGAGGCCAGAAGAGGGCCACAGATGCACTGGAACTGGAGTTACAGAGAGATATGGACCACCATCTGGGTGCTGGGAATTGAAATCGGGGCCTGTGGAAGAGCAACAAGTGCTCTTAACCTTGGAGCCTTCTCTCCTACCCTCGATCTCAAATTTTAAAACATAACCAATGTCATGAGCTTTAATGGTATAGGCACTAAAGAGTGTCAGAAGATTTACAACCTTCCCCTGATACTCATTTAAAATGAGGACACTATCAGCATCCACATCATGAGGGGGTTGTTGTGAATAAAATCCCCACAGGATATAACTGGTACAAATTTTGGCCACAATATTACACGATCAGAAGTTTCTAGAGAAGGACAGTGGTGTTTGTCCTCCATAGCCGGGGGAGGCTACTTTCCTTAAGATGGGCATTCATTAGAACAGACTGGATTCTTGATTGCAGGTACTGGCTGACCCACCATCATTAACTGTGGACGCTTCCCATGTCCAAACGCCCTCACACAAACAAACTTCCTAACTTCTCGTCTGCGTTCCCACTCCTCTGCGCCTCCCACTGAGCTTTCGTATGTTTGTTTGTCTGTTTTGGCTCTCAATCAGTCTTGTGCTAGAGTCAATGTGTTAACCGTTCATGGGAACTTGTTCTTGGTACCTCTTCCCAATGGCCGTCATCTTGGGAGCTTGAGAGCAGCCATGGTGGGGTCATATACAACACAAAATGAAAACAAACAAATAAAAGCTGCCACGAATTATCCATTTGCCTTGCAAGAGTGGTTTGTTTACACTCGCAGGCTCCCAGGTACAAACAGATGCTTGGTATTTTTCTGTCTTCCTTGGGCTTGAGCATCTGACCTGAGCTCACAGCTATAATCCATTCAAGAGGAGGCCTCAGAGGAGGAATCTCAGTGGAAATAATGCTAAACCCTCATCAAAACTGGCAGCAGAGAATGAAAACAGGAGTTGGGTTGTAGCTAAGGGGTAGAACACGTGCTTACCATGTGTGGGGTCCTGAGTCCAATCCCAAGCACTAAGAAAAGAAATGGAAACATCACAGCAGGAAACCAAAAGCCTAATGGGCGAACATTCACTTTGGGATTAACCCTGCTACTAATGAGATCAACGCAACACAGCCCAAGTGCTTCCTTCCGGTGGGGCGCTGTCCTGGTGATGCCAATGCAGTCTCAGTCTCTGGGGCCAGGTCTTCCCCTGAGCACTGATGGAAATCTCCCAAGCCCTCAGTGATTGTGTCTTCATCCATTCTGGGGATGCCTCCACTCTGCCTTGGAAAAGTCCTGGAGTAAAAACTGTATGGAAGAAGAAGAATCCTTTGCTAATAAAAAGGAAGCCCCACCTTTCCTCCTTGGTTGGGAAACTTCCAACCAAACTCGTACTAAGGAACGAGAGCCATGGGAGCTCAAACCCTGTTTTAATTTGTGACTCCTGGAGGAGTCTGGAGGGTGAGTGAGGGCTCTGCCCCCGATCTGCGGTGTTCAGGAAGGGCTGGTTGTGCTGAGGGCCACGATGGAAGTGTGCAAGAGATACCCAGTGCCAGGCCACATTTAGTATCCAATCCTCCCAAAGACAGACCTTACTGAGGAGGTAAATAGGGGCACTGTGTCTGAGAGGAGAGAAGTGGGGATGAAAATTCCTGAAAAGAAGCTGAGTCTGGCTGTGAACGTGAAACTCCTGGAAGCAGTTTCTGTGTCTGCAGAGACCGATGGATAGATAGGAATTTCAGTACTGTGGAGAGAATGGAATCTTTTTTTTTTTTTTTTTTTTTTAGGTTCAAAGGCTAATTATTTTTTCTTGGGCTAGTCTCAGCTTCTGGAACAGCTACTCCTGGCCCTACTCTGGATCTGAACTAATTACTCATGAAAATAAATTTAAAAACCTCTTCTTAGCTATCACCTTAGCAGGACACCAGCTTCCTTCATTCCACGAGCTACAAATGTCATCAGGCAGCATTTTGGACCTGTGGAAGAACTCCCCCATCTCACTCTGTCTTTTGTGTGCCTACCAATATATTTTAAAGTTGCCTTGATTTCTGACTTTGCTCATTCCTTAAATCTATAAAAACCCTGTGAAATTACTTCCACATTTGGAACATGAAATTTGGGACAACCTAAACCTGTGTTCCTGGCTCATGGTCACTCAAAATGGATCTAGAGTAAGCAATCTTTTATTCCTTTAAGATGAGAGCTGAGATTTTCACTTGGACAGCAGGAAGGGAGGTGGATCTTCTTATGAGAGAGCAGTCTCGCGGGTTCTGAGGGCTGATAGTCCTCTGTTCTTGTGGAACCCTGCCTGACATAGAGTTCATGAATATTCTCTGAGAAGCCTTTTGTTCCTGTCAGTACTCAAATGATCTCCTCACAGCCCAATCCAGGGAAATACCTGCCAATTAAACCTTAAGTCCTGCGTTTTCCCCCAACTGGTTCCACAAATCCCACCTATTCCCAGCTCTTTACCACTGTAACTGCTGTGGAATTCTGAACACTTCTCCCCACCCCACTCCTCCCACAAACCCTGCCTGGACATGTCATCCCCAACACTGGCACATTGGCAGCTTTCTCTTTGGATAGGTTTTATGAGCATCTCCACAGGAGTAATAACAAAAAAAAAACTGGGACATGAGGAAGGGAGAAAAGTTCCAGGAGTTTGCCCAACTGTATTTTTATCCATGCCCCTCCTCCCCTGCTTTGGGGCAAGGTCTCTTGCCTTTGGGTACACCGTTGTGCTGAAACAATGCCATATTTGGAGAGTCCCGGGGGCCTACACAGCTTGCAAGCCATGAATTGGTTCCTTATTTTTGTGACGACAGACCCTCTGTGTGACCTAGGCACTGATGTCACTATCGCTCTTTGAAAGAGGTGGGGCTGGCTTAGTGACTAAGGATAAGGTCCTGGTCACTGCTGTCTACTTTTTTCTAGAATTATTTAAAAGGTTTTTATTAAAAAGATTGTATTTATTTTCTGTGTGAGTGCTCTCTCTGCATGTACACCTGCATGCCAGAAGAAGGCATCAGATTCTATCATGTGTGGCTGGGAATTGAACTCGGGACCTCCAGAAGAACAGACAGTGAGTGCTCTTACCTGCTGAGCCATCTTTCCAGCCCTAGAATTATGTTTTAGAAGGAAAGACTACCTACATACTCACTTTATTCACACTCTCCCCACTCTACCCTTCAGTCCTTGGCTGATTCCTTCTCCTACTGTGACACAGGAAAGTCCAAGCACTTGGATCGGACTTTCAGGTGACCTTCCCCGCGACTATAGCCCAAAGTCCAGGCATGAGCGGGGTCTGGTTCCAAATGTACAGGTGCTGTGTTTCCAGGATTTGCTTTCTCTTTCTTCCTTGATCTCTCCAAGCCTCCCATCATATCTTCCTCCCCAGTCTTCCAGTGCCCAAGTACACATATCAAACCCTCTCCATGTCTCTTCCTGTCTGACTAGTTAGAGGTAACTTCAGAGCAGTTAGATCCTCTAGTACTGAATGTCTCTTTCTGGTCCACCTGACAGTAGAGGAGAAGCGATTTTTATAACTCCTATCAACAGAAATGTTGACTAACTCACACGGGCTTTTATAATCAGATGGCTCTCTCTCCATCTAAGTCAGTCATCTCCTGATGGTAGAGGTCAGATAACAGAGCAGACCAGACCAAAAGCAGCTGCCCGGTACTGACTGCTCAGTGCTGAGCTTAAAAAGTCCCTGCATTCATCAACTGGATTAATTTATTCATTCATTGCACACTTAATAATAATGTAACCTGAACTTCTGTTGTGTTTAGAATATAGTAACTATACAATCATTTTAAATCAGATCATGAAGGCCTTTCACAAAAAAAAAAAAAAAAAAAAAAAAAAAAAAAACAACTCAGTCCACCATTGTCTATCTTACAATGTTGGCCAGCTCAGCTCTCATCTGTTTGGTCTCAGATTCTTCATTGTAAATGGTGAGTAAAGAGAAAAATCCAAAGCCACTGACTGACCTTCTTCTGTGTTCAGGCCAGGAAACATAAGTTAAGCAGGAATGCAAGAGCTGGCTGGAGGAGCTCAAACATGGTGAAAGCCAGAGCTACTTAGGAGGAATCAGGTAACTTCTGGAGTTGGTAAGTGTATACAAATGGTCAAATATTTGGAAACACCCCTACTTAAAAAAAATTACCAATAAGCAGAGGGAAGCAGAGCTGGCCTCATATAGCAGAGCAGCTGTGCAGAGCTGAAGCGGAGGTAGGATTTCAGTGGGCCAAGATAGGGTCAGGGGCCAGTTCAGGCAGGGAACATGAGGAGCCATGGCACAAACTAGGAAGTACAGAGTGCTCACGCTGAGGTCGGGCGTGCTCATTCGTGGCTGAAGCTGGTAGGGCAAGCAGCGAGCAGGGGAGATAGGCTAGAAAGGTATTGTAAGGTCAGAGCAGAAAGGCCCAGAGAGGCATGATGGGGAGCTGGGCCAGGGAAAGTGACTTCACTGGCTAAGCTTGAGTGGGCCCTGCCCCTCCTCAGATGGCCTGGGTGCAGGCCCAGAGCGGGGCATGTGGCAGCAACTAGCAGGGAGGGTGCTGGCAGCACCATGAAGCTTGTTTCTTCACCAGGAAACAAGGTTTCCTGTAACTCAGACCCATGAATCAGCATTTCCTCTGTCAATAATACACAGCAAGAGACGCAACAGTGCAGAGCTCGGGGGAATGGAAGAAAGGAAGGAATATTCCATGACATAGCTTGCCTCTGCTCTCCTTTCCCTCCTGATAAACTCCCAAATAGCACTCAGACTTCCAAAGAACCTTTCCTCTGAGCAGCTCAGTCCCTGTTAAGAATGAATAACACACAACGCCCGGCTCTCTCGTCCCATCGGTTGTTTCCGTTCCCGAGAGAAGCGTGCTCTCGGAATCCTCTCCTGATATGCAACAGAGAGCCAGTGGTAGTAGTGATTGGCGCATGTGTGTGACTTCCCTTTGAGTTTTTGTGTTTCTCTGTCAAGATGCTATTAAATTAACCCAATAATCCCAGGATGTCCGCAAGGAGTGCGCAAGCCACCTCCCTAGCAGGGACAGCACATCAAGACAAGGACGAGAAATGCTGTCTTGTCAGTTGGTTACAGAAAGCCTGACAGACCTGATCTGGCAGCTCAAACTCTCAAGGGCAGGAGCCTTTTTTAAAGCCACAGACTCCGTAGAAGTAAGCGTATCTATAAAACACTTAATATGTTTATCTCAAGTACAGCTAATGATGGCAAATTGAACCAATAAAATATTTAATAAACTTAAATTATAGTAGTAAAATAGAACATTGTATATTTTGTTTATCACTCAAGAATAATCATATTTGTTCTCTTATTCCATTTACCATGTCAGGCTCTGTCCTAGATATGCTCAGAAGAGCATAAAACAGACAAAAAGCCCTGCCCTCTGTAAAATGTATATTCTGGTTTTGTACAGGACAGACAATGAATAAGAGAAAAGAGAAGAAAAAGCCAGTGAGTTCCATGTAGTTTGTAGAGCATCGGAGAACAGAGGGAAGAGGGTGAAGGGTGGAGCGTTTTACACAGCCTGCTCAGGCACAAAGCCTTTGAAAATGTGTTTTTTAAAGCAAGCTCCAGAGAGAAAAACAAGACATGAGGCCGTATGTGGTAACGAGAGTCAGCAATGGAAATAGCATGTACAAAGACCCTGAGACAGTACACACTGGCATCTATAAGAAACAGTAGGTGATGGAGAACGACTGGAGTGGAGAGGGGACAGGGCAAAGAAACAGAGTAGGTTAAAGGTTAAGGAAACAGGGTAGGGTGGGAATTGTGACTCGACTTACAGAACTGTTATCACCTACCTAAAATGAAAGTAACGAAAGGGAAAATAAGACAAGAAAAACAGCAAGTGGAAAACAGTCACAACAAAAACATGTGAAGGAAAGTTACAGTTGGGAAAGAAGACCAAAGGGGGGGGAGGGGAAAAGAAAAAGAAGAAAACAAAAAGAAGAATGGCATGAAAAGAAGAAATGCAGTAGTTCTGTTCCTCGCCCTGAGCCCCTAGTCCAGATGTGAAATTCTGACCCAGGATCTAAACTCTGGAGCCCATTGCCACAGTCACATCTTACAGGAATGGTATAGGACAAGGCTGGCTGAGGAGCACCCCACCGCTGAGTCAGATCCCACTCAGGTTCATTTCAGAGGGGCCCCAGACTCAGCAAACACCCATTTGCCTGGGCTTCAGGCCAAAAGCAAAACCAACTCGCCTGAACCCCACCTCAGATTTCCCAGGAGCATCTGTATTTTTGGAGGACAGAGCCCTGCAAGCAGCAGGGAAGATACGCCAGGAGAAGGAGAGGACACTAATGATGTGCCGGCTCCATCTTGCAAAGGCTCATTCCACAGCACAAGGGTTCGTAGCCTTGATTTGAGCCTGACTCACCTCTGAGGGTGGGCAATGTGGGTGTAGGGGTGGTGAGGATATGGGGGAAGGACGGGAGAGGAACAATATTGTGTTCCTGCTAGAAGCCAATGTTCCCTCGCTTTTTGTTCCTTCTCGTTATTAATCCCACGGGCTTCACAGGCAAACTCATGTTTGGTTCAACACCATACTGCCCATCCCAACTCCCCCCTACCTTGAAGAATTTTAGAAGAAAAAAAAAACAAAAAAAACAACTTTGTGTAGTTTCTCCAAACTTTGTTCTGGTCTCAATAAGTGGGCAGTTCAGCCCCTGGAAGTCTTACATGTGTTTGCTTTGCCTCCTGAGGTCCCTAGAAAGGAACAGACAAACTCCACGTCAGCAATGGACACTAGGTGGAGAAGTCCCTCACACTTCTTTTCACCAAGCAAGGAGTAAAGGAGAGAGATGCTGTCCTCCAGATGGCCCGAGAGCATCCAGCGAGCCAGGCGCTATGACCAGGGTGGAGAATAAGGAAAACAGCTCTTTAGCTCTTATTTCTCACCCATGCCTCTCTCCACCTCTGCCTCTCCAGACCACGTGGCCACTCTGCCACCACCATCATAGTTAGGGTCAACTCTGAACTTTATTTAAAAAGATTTTCTTTTTTAATTTCAAGGTAATTGCAGTTGAACAAGAAAATTTTCATGGTGAGTCTATATACCTTTTACCTACTTTTACCAAATGTTAATGTTTTACAAAACTATATGGCAGTATCACAATCAATTGTTGATGCTCAAATACTGAGAAGTGAGCTTCCATTGCCAAGGAAGCCTTTATTGCTGCTCCACTTTTCTCCTACTCCCACCTCGTCGCAACCCTGGCAAGTGTTATTCTCTTCTTCGGGTAATTTTTTTCAACTTAAAAATATAACACGAGTGGAATTGTACCAAGTGTAACATTTTAGAGTCAGCCCCTTCCTGATGGAATGATTTCTAAGAAGCGATCCATCAAAGAGCTGGAGAGATGGCTCAGCCATTAAGAGCCTTTCCTGCTCTCACGGAGGACCTGAGTTCAGTTCCCAGCATCCACATTGGATGACTGCTAACCTGTAACCCCAACTCCAGGTAAAACCATAATGTCGTCTAGCCTCCTTAGTCACCTGAACACATACAGTATGTACTCACACAGATACACAGACACACACACACCCACACACACACACACATTGCACACCCAGGCACATAAATTAAATTTTCTAAAAATTAAATAGCCAACTATAAATAAGAGGTGCATCTAGAATACCAATCAGTGGTTGTCTGCTGTTTATGACTGAGTAAAACCATGTGAATGAATACACCTCCGTTTATTCATGCCCTGAAAGGATACCTAGGTCATTTCCAGCTCTGGGCTATTATGAATTTCATGGTGTTTTCTGAAGCTGCTATAAACTTTCACGTTTAGGATCTCATTGATCACATATCTTCATTTCTCAAGGATAAATCCTTGAAGAACACTTGCTGTGTGTGTGAAAACTGCATGTTTCCTTTGGTTTCATTTGAAGATTTATTTTACTATTCCTGATGCATCCGTGTCTGCCTACATGGGAGTATCTGCACACGGCTGCAGGAGCGGCCAGAGGCCAGAGGCATTGTATTCCCTGGCGGTGGTTGCAAAACTACCTGCTATGGGCACTGAGAACCAAACACAGGCCCTCGGTAAGAGCAGTCCACGCTCTCAAACCCTGCGCTACCTCCCCAGCCAGCTCCCTTTTCTCTGCTTTTAAAGACACCCCACCATGCTGCTTTTCACAGAAACCGTGCTTCATTTTCACCAGCTAGTCTCTCCTTCCCAGTGCAGGGTGTTGTAACTGTTCTTTATTAGGCATTCCATTGGGCGTGTAGGTGTGACACCTCCCACTTTTAACTTGAATTCCCCCATTATAGGTAACACTGGGAGTCTTTCCTCGTGCTTATTTGCCACTTGTATGTAATCTCTGGCGGAATGTCTCTTTATGTATTCCATTGATTTCAGACTGTATTGTTTTGGTTTTGTTTTTTCTTCATGTTTACTATTTGTTGACACTTTTTCCACTACGTGTTTTGATCATATCCAGCCTCTCTCCCTAGTCTCCTCCCAGATCCACTCTCCCTTCCCTGACCATCTAACTTTGCATCATTTTGTAAAAGAAACAAAATCCATCAAGACCAATCTAGCTGCACATTTACTCTTGGATGTGTGTCCTTCCACCGGAGCAGGGGGCAACTCACCAGGGGCCACGCTCTTACGGAAAACTGCCTCCTCCTTTCCCTGCAGCTATCAAATGTCACTAGCTACTTGTCTAAGGGGAAGACTCCATGCCCACTCTCCACAGTAGAATTTGGTCTGGCTTATCCTTGCAAGGTCTTATGCATGCTGTCACAACTGCTGGGCAGCCATGTGTACAAATGCCAGAGAACAATGTTTCCTTGTGGTCATCGACCTCTTCTGGCTTTTGCAGCATCTCTGTCTTTATTTCACTCAAGGCTGAGCACTCTGCAGACTCAACCATTTGTGAATCTCTGTGTTGATCAGACCCCTTTGCAAGAAGCTTCTCAGATGAAGGTTGAAAGAGGCCCTAATGTATAGATGTAAGTCATTAGGGGTTATATAATCCTATGTCCATTTAATAGAGTAGCAGAAGTAGGTTCATCTCTAGAGCCTATGATCTATACCTAGCCACAGGTACTTGGCCCCATGAATCAGGCGGTAGGCATTAGTTCTGTCTTGGGAGTGAGCCTTCATGTAATCAGAAAGTAGTTGCTTATTCCTATAACACTCATGCCAATATCGCTCTGTGGGCATTTCTTGCCAGGCTAGTCATTACTATAGTTTAAAGGGAAATGGATGGAATGGAAAATAATCATTCTGAGCGAGGTCACTCAGACCCAGAAGGGTAAACAAGTGTTCTTTCTCATGCATAGATGATATCTTTGAATCTTTAGATGTATTGTGTTCAAACTGGAAAACCCGTAGAAAACAGGAATCAAGTAAGGGTAGTGCTTTCAACCGAAGCGGAGGTGGAAGCGGGGGCGGGGAGGGGGGAGAAGGAGGGGAGGAAGCGGATGATATGAAGAGAAAAATGGATGATAATGGAAGAGGAGGGGTTGAATGGTGTGAGGGTAGAAGAACAGGGTAGAAGTGTAGAGAGGGATAACCAACACTGAAGACCATTAAAGATGCCATATGGGAAACCACTGCTTGGGAAGATTCCTAAAATATGTGCACATATGTTTCTAAAAGGAGTTTAAGTGGAATCACCCTGGAATGAGGTGGGGCAGTGCCTTTCTCAGACATAGGAGCTGTCAAATAAAAAGCATATTGGCAGGTATGAATTACCTCTCTTTTTGCTGTGGGTTAGTGGGATCCTACAAGCACCCCCAGACATTACAGACGATTGTCACTGATCTTTCTTACCTTCTAGAACTTAATGAAGACACTGCCTAGTTGAGTCATAGGCAATGGAGAAACCCAGCTCGTACCTCCTGGATGCTTCATTCCCCCTGGCTAGCTTTCATAGTGCTGCATGGTCCTACTAAGTGGAAAAGTAATTAACAGTCTTACTCAGCTATGAATCATGGGAGCTACAATAATGACTGGCCTGGAAATATATGACTGCTCAGAGAATAGTGACACAAATGTTGTAGGGTAACCTACCACGTTCTGATTGTATTTAAAGCCAGTTACAGAAGGCAGAACTCAGGCCTGGTACCGTTAGCTGGATCCAGAACCCACAAGTGACCACATCGTAGGCCCCTGGGAGAACCTACTGCTATCATTCTGCTAAATGGACATAGCAGTGGCAATTAATACAGAGACCCACAGTTGGTCAATGTACAGAAAACAAGAGACTCAGCTTTAAACGGGATATATACCCTATCCCCTTGCCACAAGGTTCAGCTATCACTATGGAAGAGTAGGAGGGAAGATGGTAAGATCCAGAGGTAATGGAAGACTGCAGCAAGAGAGCATTTGCTGGACACGACAGCGCCGTTATACAATATTCTCACAGCAGCCGTGTTCACATGCATAAGACCTGTACAGCGATGTCAGGCAAAATCCCAGCGTGGATGGGGGAAGGGTTATGATATCCTACTCCTAACTGAGGAACTACTGGCAATTTCAGCAGGAAAGGGAGTCAGTTTCCTTTAGAGCGGCAGCCCCTGAACCTATGCTATAGAAGGTCATCTTATAGTCATGCTCATACAGGCAACACTAAGAGGACTTAGCAGGTTTAATAATGATAACAAAAAGTACAGTAACTTGGAAAGAGAAAGTGGGGATGGGCATAAGAAAGAAAATATAGTGAAGGTAATGGGGTATATTTGAATGGAATATATATAATCAAAACATGCATATATGCAAGTCTCAAACAATGAAAAAAATTTAAATGAAACGTGATTTGCATCAAAATGGATGCACCTGGAAATTATCAAAAAAAGTAAGTTAGCACCAGGAAAACAATTTAAAAAGAGATACCTAGCTACAATTATAGATTTGTCTATTTTTCACATGAGTTCTAATTTCACACTTTTTGTGACATTACTGTGTGGTGTAACCACATTCGGAATTGCTATCTCCTTTTGCTACAATGACCCTCCCTGTCATGGTCTCTCACTGTCTTTAGCAATTTCCTTCGTTAGAAGCCCTCCCTTCCCCACAGGCTGACGGTGTACCTCGGAATGCCTGCTAAACACATGTGGTGCACTGGGTTCGATCCTTAGCACCACATGAAACAGGCTTTAAATCCCAGAACTGGGAAGGTGGAGACAGATGGGTCATCCTCTGTGAGGCCAGTCCAAGCCACCTGAGACTCTGACTCAAAAAAAACAAAGGCCTATCTTGTGGCATAAGTCAGCCAAGTGTGCCTCCTTTGAACAGTAATTGCATGCTACGTCTTCTGTCCTTCTCCTTTCACATCCCTACATTTGTGGGGAATTCCTATGGGCAGCTTACACAGACTTGAATCTCTTACCATAAATATGTAAATGTGTATTCATGTTTCATTGGTCCATTTTTTTTTTAATTTAATTGAGACAGTGTTTCACTCTATTGCCTGGCTGACTTTGAACTTACAGAGATCCATCCAACTGCTTCTGCCTTCCTATTGTGGGGATTAAAGGTGTATGCCACTACATGAAACCTAAAGAATTATGTTTTACTTCATTCCACCTTTCAGTTGATATCATAGACATCATTACATCACCAACATATAACAAAATTATAGATATAATAAAAGTTATCTGACGTTTCATTTTTTTCTGTTTGCTTTGTTTTTATTATTCTGTTTTGTTTTTGCCTGACTTTAAAAGATGTTCCACGAGCATTAAAGGGAATTTCATTTTGTTTTATATATAGTGTTCTTGAATATATCACCTTATAAAATATTTTAAGACACTATTCTAGGTTTTACACCACATACACATGCCATAATATATATTTGCCTGAAGTATAGAAAATTTACCTTCTTTATCTTCTCTTTCTCCTGCATGGCAACTTCTCTCTTTGTTGTTTTGGATAGTGTTAGAGAACCTTTTGTTTTGCTTTAATCCTCAAGCACAAATTGGAAAATTTGGAAGAGGGTCATTTGTGCTTGCTCATGCTTTGGATTACTGTATTTTTCCTTCTCAATTTGCAGGCCTCTTCAACTTTGCCTTTCCTTCTGTTTAAAGAATGGCTGTTGGACATTCTTTTGGGACCAGTCTGCTAGCAACATAGCCTCTGAGTTTTCCTCTTCCCTATGCCTCCAAAGCATCACAGGCACAAATCCTCATGCTCAGCTCCTTCTCCCACCTCTGAGAATGCCTTGCTTTCCCTTCACCGCTGAAGGGTGTGATTTTCCTGGATGTGGGAGCCTGGATTCATTCATTGTTCTCCAGAACTTGAACACCATCGTGCACTTCACTCTAGCCTTTGTGGGTTTTGGTGGAAAATCACCCACAGAGTTGCTTTTCTCCTACAGTGAAGGAGTGGCTTCTCTCAAATGATTATCTCAGAAATGTGAGTATGAGATGTCTTGGTATGAACTTATTCAAGTTTATTGTGC
Organism: Psammomys obesus; assembly: GCF_907164565.1. Lineage (NCBI taxonomy): Eukaryota > Metazoa > Chordata > Mammalia > Rodentia > Muridae > Psammomys > Psammomys obesus. The sequence goes on from NW_026596064.1 coordinate 4,358,099, forward strand.
CCTGAACTTTACTCCAGTCTGTGAACCTGTCTTCTGCCAAATTTGGGGTGTTTTCGGCTGACTTCCTGTTGATGGTGCTAACCAGAGAAACATATGTTCATTGTCGCTTCAGACCCTCGTTAGAAATCCAGGCTGAGTGCTAAGCCCATGATGACAGTAAGGAGGCTCCCCATTACTGCCGGGTATGATACGTTCTGCCCGGAGCAGAACTGCGCCGAAACCTCCCAGTTCACAGGGGAAGGGATACCTCAGTGTTGTGGTCCACAGATGTGGCCTCATTCCGCAGAGCAGCCAAGTTCTGACTCTCCAGCAGGGAAGGATGCAAGCCCAGGGACTCTGAGCAACCATGAGGGGTTGACGTTCATACGGCTTCAGCTTATACCATGGTAGTCAGAAAGGCTATTACATCAACATTCAGCTCAGGGAAGATGCAAATGCCACGTCCCAATGCTGTTCTTTCTAGCACTACCCCAGTGAACAGACAGTACTGGGGGCACCTCTTGACACCCTGAGGAACTCTATGCTTTCATTTTTAACATTACATTATTTGTCTGTTTATGAGGAGTCCAGGCACAATACAGTGTGCCTACATTTTGCAGGACCAACTGTTTTGTTCTTCAACCATACAGGTCCTTGAGATTAAACTCAGGTCATCAGACTCAGTGGCAAGCGTTGTTACCCAGGAAGCCAGCTCACCAGCCTGCAATCTATGCTTTGTACTTGGAGTTTGCCGACGTGTAGGGAAGAAAGACCATGACCTTTGTGGTGTTTGGTTGAGACAGAAGCATTTCACCTAAATGTTTTTGGTTTGGTTTCTTGTCCCTTCTCCAATCTCTGCCTGGAAAAACTAGACTTTTGTGGGGAAGGGTATTTTATTTTGACTTATTTTGTCTGTGTTCATAGGTCCTTCCAATTATTGGTATCTTTAGCTCTAGAACTATAGGCATAAAAGAAGAAGGAAAGAGAGAAGGAAGGACAGAAATAAAGAAAAAAGAAAAAAGAAAGGCAGGACAAAAAGAAACTGAGGCAGACGGTGGTAACGCAAACTTTAATCCCTTCATTTGGAAGGATAAGACAAGAGAATTATTGGAAAACTCATAATTTTTCATCTTCTTCAGGTCTTGCAGTCCTTAATTAGTCTCATTTCCTCTACCTATCAAAATACGCTTTCGTATGTTTTATGTAGATTTTCGGGGGCTTTTAGTTGCCCTAAGCTCTAGGAATTCAAAGAATTATGTACACCCATCTTTCTAGGAGCATGCGTTCCCACTGAACTTTTGAAATGGTTTTGTAACTCAGTGTCTTATCCCAACAGAGCGTGACATTACTTCTGGAAAACTGGCAGACTGTGTCATTTTCATTTTTGTGACATCTCCCAGCCTCTGAAATCGCCTTTAAGCCTACTGCGTGGTGTTTAAAGTCTTTTCTATCTGTATACAGCCCGCCTCTTCAGCCTTTGGCTCCTTCATTTTGGACTCTCAGTAAATGAGACCCCCTCCTCTCTCACAGTCCTTGGGGAAGCTGTGATTTCTTGCTGCCTCCTCTTCCATTTGCCACTGTTTACAACTAGACAACTCCAGGGATTTTTTAATTTTAATTTTTGTTTCCTTTCACATTCAGGGACCATTCAGAAACCGGAGCCTAACTTTTCTACTTGCCTTTGAATTTTCACGGGATGAATGATCTGTGGCATTTCTGTGGTATGGGATACAGCCTACATGTGTAGAAGCAATTTATGAAATCCCTCAGGGAGTGCTCTAGTTTCCTTTGTGTTGTTGACCAAAGCAATTTATGGAGGAATGTATTTGTTTCCAGCCTGCAGGTTATAATCCATCATTGAGGAAAGCCGAAGGGCAGGAACTTAAAGCAGAAACCATGGAGGAATACTACCTCCATCCTGTACAGATAGTTTTTTTGACAGTTTAGGATCACCTAGGAATGATGCCACCCACAGTAGGCTTGGCCTTCAGCATTCATGAATTACCGAGAAAGTCTCACACAGACATAACCACAAACCAATCCGATCTGGGTAATACCCCAGCTGAGACTCCTCTGGTGACACCAGACTGTGTCAAGGTGACAGGTAAACTTAACCAGGACAGGTATAAGACTATGAGTGGTACTTTTTGTCCTTCTCTATAGGCCCTGTCATAATGTATGATAGAAAACACATACAGAGAGGAAAAATATTTGAATAATTAACTTATATTTTCTCCATATAATATTTCCACCACGAAGTCTCTTTGACTTTCCAAGTTCGGGTATTTAAAGAAATATATTCCCAGGACTGACTCATTAAATAGAGATCAGCTTAGCATATACAGGGAGCTGGTTTCTTAACCAGCTAAGAGAGAAAACATCACTCTTTACCAAACCAGGCAATATGGGAGTACATTATTTGGCTTAAAACAACAAAAGACACCTAACATTGCAAGTGTTATGTAATTATAACACTAACAGGGAAACCAAAAAAATCCACTGGTTTGCAGAACTAATGTCCATTCTCACCATTCAAATTAATAGCATAAATTCTTGCTGGCACTGACCAGCTAAGTGGAGGGACAGTAAGGAAAGATGAGCCCTATCTGCAGCTATTCAGGTACCCGTCTGCAGCAGTAGCATTACAGCTGGCTTTGCACAGAGAGGTCTGATCTGGGGATGACTCCTCCACTCTCATAAGCCAGGAGGAAGAAAAGTGGCTGCAAAAGCCAGCAGAGGTGGGCATGAGAAAAGTGAGAGAAGGGCACTTCCCTGTGACACTGTCAAGACCCACCTCATTCCATTGCCCTTCCCTCCGGAGCTTGCTTTCCCTGAACCAGGCCCTATTCTTCCCACCACATCTGACGCCATAACCTTTCATACACAGGCTCAGCCTGCGCCTCCCTGTGTCAGTGCAGTCGAAGTGTGGACACCAACAGGATCTCCTTGAAGGTTACCTGTGATTTTTTTTCCCCATCTCTGCTTTCACATCAGCCTCCTGACATCCTTTGTCTCACAGCATTTGCAGATGCCTTTATCTAGACATCCAGATGCCGTTACTAGACAGTGAGGCTCTCTACTGTCATGAGGTTGACCCCTCTCACCCTGCTTATGCTCAACCATGCAGAAGACAGATGGAGAGAACTAATATCAAACCGACCTGAAGTCAAAATTGCCTCACCCCCCCCCTCATTGGTTCATGATCTGTGTGGCCTTCTTAGCTTTGATGAGCTTCAGAGACCTCCAAAGGAGCTTAAAAATAACTCAGAGGTTGGAGCGAGGAAGAAATGAGTAAAAGGTAGCTGCTCGGTAGACAGTAGCTATTTTCAGTCTGTCGAGACACATTGAACAATCTCTCAGTCCCCAAGCCCCAGCGAGTTTTCTTAGGCTCAGTGGCCCTGGCAAGATTTCCAAATGCCCTGCAGCAAGGAGAGGGAAGCAGCTGGAGAGGAAGCTTGGGGCTGAGGAAGCATCCACACCAGGGCAGCTACCACTGTTAGAAAGAAATGCTGGCCTGGCTCTGCCTGAAACTGTGGGGCACAGGTGAGAGGGCAGGCCCTGAAGCTCAGAGCTGCCAATCAGGATCTGGCTGTGTCACTGTGGGACTCTTCTCCCTGGGCAATAGAACAACCCGAGGCTTTGCACAGCTGAGAACACGTCTCTCCCACCTCTTCATGTGGATGAATTGTCCGATATATTCTTTAATGGGAAAGACCTATGTCCAACAGAGAAAGAAGACAGGTTAGTAGGGGCCAGCTCAGCAGAACTGAGGTCCTGTTGAACTGGATTCCCTCTGCCTTACTCCTCTGCTCTCAGACTCCTCATGTGTGTGTGCGTTATTATAAGGGGCTCAAGGAAACAGTGTCAGGAGACCCACTTCATAAGTACGTTTATTATTATCTCCGCTGTCCAAGCCACACAAAATAAATGTCTGGCATTTCCAGAAATTGCTATCGATTCAGCAGCAGATTTTACAAGGCCAATCAATAATGGTTTCCTCCTTTCCCTCCTCCCTCAGTGTATTCTTATTTGTGACCCAGCTTTCTGTTGCACCTGTGCTTTCTAGTGTTTATCATTGGTACAGAATAAATGGACGATTTCATCTTTTTTTCCAGGAAAAAAAAAAAAGAAAGAGTAAGAAACTGACTATTAAAAATGTCTCCCTCCCTGACACAAAAGCAAAGTTGTGTGCATCGATGCGTGTGTACAAGACAAAGATAGATAGGTGACAGAGGATAGATGGTAGATGCTTGGATGGCGACGGAAATAAGTTTAGAGAGGGCTGAAGCTATAACTATCAGCTCATAAGCCACAACTTCTGACCTCTCTCCACCGTCAAGTCCCAGAAAGCCTTGCAGACCTTTGAAGTCATAGGTCCCTCTATTAACATGCCACATGTATTTTAACAACACCAACTGTCAGAAACTCAATGCATTTTAGAACTTGAGGCTTCCAGCCCACCTCCTTCCAAGGTCCATATAGAAAGTGGGCGTCTAAAGTCAGATCTCTTGCCTCTCAGTCCGATGTGTTCTCTTTCTGTCCCAGTACTGCATACATGCCACCAGAAAGAACAGGGCTCCACATACAATGGTGAGGGACTTTACTTGGCTGATGGGCAACACAACACACTCTCTCCTGCAACTCATTGCAAAAAGTAGCTAGTCACCCATTCCTTGAAGTTTCTGGTAAGAACAGGGGTTGTCCTTCCTTCCCTTTCTTCCATCTTAGCTCATGCACTGCCCCAGTCTCGTTGAAGAGTCAAGTGATCTGCATGTCCCTGAGAGAAGAGTACTACTGGCCAGCAAATGAGTGCAGTTACATGTAGGCACTGGGCCAGCCTAAGCTGCTGGTCAGAAGTCTGTGCCCAGAATAATATTGGTTTTGTTTTCTTTCTTTTTTTTTTGTTTTTTGTTTTTTGTTTTTTGTTTTTTGTTATGGGTTGAATTGTGTTTCCTCAAGATATGTGTTGAAGTTCTAATTCTGCTAGCACCTCAGACTATGACCTTTTTTGGAAATTGTATCTTTTCTGGGGTAATCAAGTTAGAATGAAGCCATCAAAATGAGCTTTCACCCAGTGTGCTTAGTGTCCTTATAAAAAGGAGAAATCTGGACACCAAGAGGCACACAGAGAGTACATATGTGGACGAAGCAGGCAGAGATCGAGATGTTTCTTCTTCCAGCCAAGGAAGGGCAGATTTTTATCAAAACACCATAAGAAAGAAAGGAGCCTGGGACACATTGTCCCTCAGAGGGCCCAAGTCTGTTGACATCTTGAACTTAGACTTCTGGCCTCCAGAACTGTAAGAGAGTGAATGTTGTTCAAACCATCCAGCATATGGTTATAAAGCTGACTAATTCAGGCCACATCCTAAGCAGTGAGTATTCATAGAACCCAAGATTAAGTCATAACTTGACTTAAGCCTAAGAAATGAGCTTTGATAATCCTTTCCCAAAAAATATTAACATGAAGTACATAGACTAATGAAGATCATCATTGTAAGTGAAATAATTCCCACAAAGACAATTTTATTTCTCTCATATGGAAATCTAGGGGGCAGGGAAGAAAAGAGAGAAAGATGAAACTAAAGGTCTACTGAGAATGGGGCGAGGTTAACAAGGGAGGCAGAGAGGGGAAGGAGCAGACACCCAAAATGGCCTGTGAGAAAGCTGTGAGAGGTGAGTATGATGAAATCACATTGTGTCTTAGTCTGTGTTCCATTGCTGTGGAGAAACACCAGGACCATGGTAACTTATAAAAAGGAAGAGTTTAAGTGGGGCTGGCTTACAGTTTCAGAGGTTTAGTTCATTATTGTCATGTCAGGGAGTGTAGTGGAATGCAGGATAGTATGGTGTAGAGAAATAGCTGGAAGTTCTACATCTGGATCTGCAGGCAGCAGGAAGAGAATGACTCTGGGCTTGAAATAGGCTTTTGAAACCCCAAAGCCCACCCCCAGTGACACACTTCCTCCAACAAGGTCATACCTTCTGATCTTTCAAATAGTGCCCTGGTGACCAAGCATTCAAATCTACAAGCGTATGGGGGACATTCTTACTCAAACTATAATACATCGTATGCATGGAAATGTCAGTGATAATGAAATCATTTGTACAGTTAACACATGACAATAATTTTAAAATGAGGGTATAGGTACAGATGCAGAGGACAGACCCCCAAATCTCTCAAATAAAACAAACTTTTATTTTAAACTGTGGAGAAAGAAAAAACATTGCCAAAATTACATCAAATCAGTTGTCTATGTGGCAAATCAAAAGTCATGGTAAAATTTGTTCTATGAAGCGCAATGAAGTTCACAAATTGCCCAGAAAATTAGAATATTAAGAAAATGTGATGCGTCCTCTCAGTCCTCACACTGATTTTGTGAGAACTGCTTCACGTGTCTTTTGCTGAGTGAACAGACACAGTAGTTACCGCTCTACCCCACCACCAGAGAAGACCATGTGATATAGCCAATAGATCTAAGTCAATGTGACATCAAGGAAAACCCAGAAAAGTGGATGTGAGCTGTGGTAGCTAATCTCGGTTGTCACCTTGACACAGCTGGGAAGAGGGACCCTGAATTAAAGGACTACCTCCATCCAGTTGCCTGTAGATACGTCCATGGGGCATTTTGTTGCTTGCTAGTGGATGGAAGAGGGTTCAGCCCTCTGCAGGCTGAACAACCTTAGGAATGTGGGCCTGAGTTGCACGAGAAAGCTAGGTGAACGTGAGCCCAGAAGCAAGCCAGTAAGCATCATTCCTCCATGGTTTCTACTTCAGATTCCTGCCTTGAGTTTCTGCCTTGGCTTTCGTCAACCATGGACTAAAACCTTTCCTCCTCACGTCACTCCTGAACATGTTATCTGTCACAGCAACAGAAGGCAAACCAGGACAGGAGTCTCCTATGTTCTCTCCTCCCTTATCATGAAGACCCTGGACACTCTATGTTGAGAACTGGAGGTGTAAGCTAAAATATAGTGGGTACAGTGTCATTGACTGGACAAGAACTAGCTTGTAGAACTATGCAGCTATAAGAACTCTGCCATATTTGAGAACAGTCTAACCTAGCACTCTTGCCTAACCCAACTTGATGGTTTCTAACTCCTGTGAGCCATATTTGACTGGTCCAATCCTCAGAAGCAAGTAACACATTTGGAGGATAATAAGTTGAAATTTCTCATTGTTCTTCATTGCTTGGTTCATAGCCATTGGTGGACGCCCACAACTATGGTCTATGTCCATATGACCCGCAGAATATACTTTGGGCCCCAAGATGATGGCCATGCCTTTTCTACATTCCAACTGGTCTCCAAGAAAAGCTTTTTAAAAAGTTTCTTTCTACTGTTTTGGTACAATATTGCTAGAAATATATTTCCATTGGCACCTACAGGCAGACTTTCTGTTGCTTCCACCCATTAACCTTTTCAGCCCGACCCACTGGAGCACTAAACTAACAAAAGAGAAAGGCATAATGCTCCATCTTCAATCAAAGTTCTTTCCAAAAGCCTCATTAGTCAAGCTACCTCTAATAACTCAGATCCCAACACAATAAGCCAAAGCATTACCCCAATTATTTTTGTTGTGTTAGGATTTTATGATGTAAAAAAATATATATATTTCAAATGAATGGAATTCCAGCTACAGGCCCAACCACCCCTGTAGTTACAGAGAGATTTGTGTCACAGACATCATCATTTCATCCAGATTCAGCTTCTCCATTGTACTGCTAAGTGCATGTGTGTGATCGTGGGATAAATAGCTTTCTATTACCATAACCTCAATGAGGGAAGTAGATGTCTGAAGAGCAGGCAATAGACTGAGATTGCATGAGGAGTCCTTTCCACAAGCTAATATCTGTCTAACCTGTTGGCCACAGCTATCCTCAGTAGGGTCTTCTTAATAGGTTGCCGAAGAGTTGTTGAATTTGGCAAATGAATACAATAGGTTTGCTCGACTTCTCATTTCTGGTGAATGATTGGTAGGTATTTTAACAACACATCTGTGTGTTTAAACCACTTTATGGGGCATTACTTAAGGTAAATAAGTGATTTGGTAAAGATCTGTAATGCTAACGCAGACAAAAATCTATTCTCTCTTCTTAATCATTGATTCCCATCATGTTTTAAGCGGGAAATTGTTAAGATGTGTACATACTGAGGCATCTGAGTCCTCAAGTTTCCATCTATCATTACGGCTCTAGCAGAAAAAATAACATAAAATCTTACTTGAACAACTTAAGTAATCAAACCAACATAAAGGTTAAAATACAGAAACTAATTAATCTTAATATAATAAAACTGTTTATTTAAATTGGGCCGTCTGGTTTGTACGTGACTATGGAAACACATTTATGTATTCCTATGGGAGTATAAATTGAGGCATTTTTTCTGAAAGGCAATTTGTCAAACACTATCAAAAGTGTTCAATGTAAGTATACCCTTTGACCCACGCCTAGTGATTTTACTCGTAGGAGCTTTTTCTAAGGTGATGATAATGGGTATATATAAAGATTTATTTACAATGATGATTATTGAAACATTGTAACAGCAGCAAACTAGAAAAAAAACAAATAGCCAACACACAGAATGGCTTTACACTGTTGTATTTTTATTCTAAGCAATGTTATGCTAAAGAGGCATTAGGAAGTTGTGACTGAAGAATTATTATGATGATAAAATATTCACAGTGTTCTGCTGAGTTTTAAAAAGGAAGCTTCAAAACAGTATTTTCTGGATGCCAATTTTGTGAACATCATACAAATATATATTAAGGACACCGAAATTCAACAGTGCTTTTCTCTGAAGGTTGGGCTTCTCAGTGTTTTCCTTTCCATCTTCAGTCTCTTCTGAACTTTTCAAGGAGTTTTATAATAAGCATATAATATACTTGTATAGAAAACGTAAAAGAAAGACTTAATGTCAGGTAAAAGTTTCATTTTCTCAGTGTACAGTTGTTAATAAGAAATTGGGCATATCTTTCTCAGTGACTTAGACTTAAAATTTTTGTTTTTTTACTTTTCTGACTATTGTAGGGTCAAGCAGCTTTTTAAGAGGGTGTGAAAATAAATACACATCCCAGAATCAGCCTTTATACTCTGCTCAGTTCTACTTGAAATAAAAAGCTACATGCAATTGTTAATATTAGCTTCAACGCTTCTCCAGAGCACCTGATGTGCCTGACATTAGCTAGTGATGATTTCTGCATCGCCAGCAGATACACTTGAGCAGGTCTCTTGGTCTTGCTTAGACTACAGTTTAGACTGGAAAGCCATGGGTTCATAGCTACCTTTAAAAATAGGTGATACAAAAGATCAACACCTGTTATTTAATTATTTTTTATTTTTGAGATTTTCCTATAATTATAGCATTTCTACCTTATCTTTCTTCCCTCCAAACCGTCCCATACACTTCTCCTTGCTCTCTTTCAAACTCTGTGGCTTCTAATTTTACTAATTGTTCCATACATATGTGTGCTTACTAGCATGTGAACTCCTACATACATAAGTGCAACCTGCTCAGTCTGCATAATGTTATTTGTGTATGTATTTTCCGAGCAGACCATTTGGAATTGGATAACCAGTTGGTGTGTTCTTCCTTGAAGGAGATTGTTGCTTCCACCCTCAGCGTTCCTTAGCTGCCTGTAGTTCTTAGGTAGCGCTGAGACGCTGTGAATTTTCCCCCATCCATGTTTGCAGGTCTTTCGTTGCTATCTTGTTTAGGCAGTTATGTTAGTGAGACTTCCTCAGTATGGCTCTAACATTATTGGGAGACGGCAGTCTCACAGCAATCTCACAGCTCCTCTGGTTCTTCCTCATTTTTCTACTCCTCTCTGCGATGATTCCTGAGCATTACGCATAGGAGTTGCATTGTAAAGGTATCCTCCGGGACTGGGCTCCCTGACTGCATTTGATTGGTTGTGGTTTTCTGTAAAGGTCTTCGTCTGTTTCAAAGAGAAGTCCCTGCAAGCTTCCAAAGCATGAAAACTATGAACCACAGCAGCGAGCAGCACGACACAATTGCTCTTAAGAGAAGCAGTAGCACCTATACCTTGGCAGCAACTGATAGCTCTCTAACCGGACTGAAGAGCTGCTCAACAAGAAGAGCATGCCTACTGGAAACCCAACCCAGGCCTAGTGAAGCCGTGATCTTGTAAGGGAACCTAAAACTACTAATTTCCTTTCTTTTTCTCTTGAGTTTTATGTATGTATGTATGTGTGTATTTGGGATTTTTTTTTTTTTTTTTTGAGGCAAGGTTTCTCTGTACTGCCACTGCACCCAGTTTAAAACTACCAGTTTTCTAAATCGGTGTAATCCCTAACTACATTCTACGCCTTTGTCCTTATCCCCACAGATAAGTCTTTGTCCTCACCCCTCAAGTAAATTTCTCAATGTATGTTTATCTTAATTATTAGCAAGTCAATCTTACTGTTGTAGATTACATAACTCTGAGTCATATCTAACCTCAAACCTAAAACTACAATAACCAATAATTAATTTTAATACATACATTTTGTGTTTAATGTCTCAGTATTAGACATAAATATATCTATAAATGTATAAGATATGTACTATAGTATTGACCACATGTTATTGTTCTTTCGTTATTTATTTATTTTATTAATTACAGTTTATTCACTTTGTATCATACCTGTAGCTCCCTCCCACCTCCCCTCCCAATCCCACCCTCCCTCCTCTCTTCCCCACCTGTGTCCCTCCCCCAGTCCACTGATAGGGGAGGTCTTCCTCTCCTTCCTTCTGATCCTAGTCTATCAGGTCTAATCAGGAGTGGCTGCATTGTCTTCTTCTGTGGCCTGATAAGGCTGCTCCCCACTCAGGGGGAGGTGATCAAAGAGCAGGCCAATCAGTTCCTGTCAGAGACAGTCCCTGTCCCCATTACAATGGAATCCACTTGGACCCTGAACTGCCATGGGCTAACTCTGTGCAGGGGTTCCAGGCTACCTCCATGAGTGGTCCTTGGCTGGAGTATCAGTCTCAGAAAAGATCCCTGTGCCCAAACATTTTGGATCTGTTGCTCTCCTTGTGGAGTTCCTGTCCTCTCCAGGTCCTACTATCTCCTACTTCTTTCATAAGATTTCCCGCACTCTGCCCAAAGTTTGGCCGTGAGTCTCACATCTGCCTCAATACCCTGCAGGGTAGAGCCTTTTAGAGGCCCTCTGTGGTAGGCTTCCGTCCCGTTCCCTGTTTTCTCCCTCCTCCGATGTCCATCCTCTTTGCCTTTCTGAACTGGGATTGAGCATCTTAGCTAGAGTCCTCCTTCTTGATCAGTTCCCTTAGGTGTACAGATTCTAGTATGTTTATCCTATATTATATGTCTAATATCCACTTATGAGTGAGTATATACTCTGTGTGTCTTTCTGCTTCTGGGATACCTCACTCAGGATGATCTTTTCCAGTTCCCACCATTTACCTGCAAATTTCATGATTTCCTTGTTTTTTATTGCTGAGTAATATTCCATTGTGTAGATGTACCACAATTTCTGTATCCATACCTCAACTGAGGGGCATCTGGGCTATTTCCAGCTTCTGACTATTACAAATAAAGCTGCTATGAACATGGTTGAGCAAATATCCTTGTTGTGTACTTGAGTGTCTTTTGGATATATGCCTAGGAGTGGTATAGCTGGATCTTGAGGAAGCACTATTCCTAATTGTCTGAGAAAGCGCCAGATTGATCTCCAAAGTGGTTGTACAAGTTTGCATCCCCACCAGCAGTGAAGGAGGGTTCCCCTTTCTCCACATCCTCTCCAGCATGTGTTGTCATTTGAGTTTTTGATCTTAACCATTCTGATGGGTGTAAGGTGAAATTTCAGGGTCATTTGATTTGCATTTCCCCAATGACTAAGGACTTTGATCATTTCTTTAAGTGTTTCTCTGCCATTCGATATTTCTCTATTGAGAATTCTCTGTTTAGCTCTGTACTCCATTTTTTTTAATTGGATTACTTGATTTGTTGCTGTTTAACTTCTTGAGTTCTTTATATATACTGGATATTAGCCCTCTGTCTGATATAGGGTTGGTGAAGAACCTTTCTCAATCTACAGGCAGTCGTTTTGTTCTGACAACAGTGTCCTTTGCTTTAGAGAAGATTTTCAGTTTCCTGAGGTCCTACTTATTGATTGTTGCTCTTAGGGCCTGTCCTGTTGGTGTTCTGTTCAGGACGTAGTCTCCTGTGCCAATGAGTTCAAGGCTCTTCCCCACTTTTTCTTCTAACTGGTTTAGTGTGGTTTTATATTGAGGTCTTTGATCCACTTGGACTTTAGTTTTGTGCAGGGTGATAAGTATGGATCTATTTGCATTTTTCTACATGTAGCCATCCAGTTAGACCAGCACCATTTGTTGAAGATGCTATCTTTTTTCCATTGTATGGTTTTGGCATCTTTGTCAAAAATCAGGTGTGCATAAGTGTGTGGCATGCTATTGTTCTTATGCAGGTTTTATGGTATAACAATGTTATTCTCATGAAGACAGTAAGTATTTTTCTTAACTTTTACCATAATTAATTATGTAACTAGAATAACATAATATTAATTTCTTTACAGTGTAGATTATAGTAAGCCATGAGCTTTTGAAAGAGTTGTTTTAGAGTGGGTATGAAAGAAATATTTTATTATATTTCCAATTTGTGTAATCATTTTAATTTGTAAATTATACTTATTTTTATATTGTCTTTTGCATCTCATATTTTCCTAAAATATATCCATATGCCTAAATATCAATAATATCATAACACATATTTTTATTTAACTTTATTATTTTTTCCCAGGATTACTGAGATATCAATAGCCAGTTTGGGATGCAAAAACCCAAAGTCAATTTTTTTAACCTTTTTTTTTTTTGGTTATTAGTTGTGTATGTGAAACGAAATATCAATGCACAAATGAAACAAGTCATAAATGTTCCACAAATTATGGTAAATCACACGCATGTTCAGACCCACTCAAGTTAAAAAGCAGCACAGCCTGCATTCTACAAGGACCTATGCCTCACGCCAATCACTCCACTTTTCTGTTAGTGTCTGCTGTGGCCCGATGTCACGGCTACCTTTTCCTGGATTTGTTCTTCGCTTTCATCTATGTTTGGATTTCTAAACAGCATAGTTGCTCATGTTTACTTTTGAACTGTAAATAAATGTACTCATACAGAGAAAAAGTTGTCACGATAATGAATACTTTCGGTCAAGTGCAAAGTACACACAGCTAAGTACCATTGTTATCAGTAACCATATGAGGATGAATTTTAACCCTCCAAAGCCAGCACTTGAAGCTATACATAGCTATAATAGTCTTGAAGCTATTCTCGGTCATGTCCAGACCACCTCACGCTTTCAGGTAGTCAGCGTGAGCTGACACTCGGGGATCCATGTTGCTGTTTGTCACTCTTTCTGCCACCTGGATGGAAAATTACTCACCTGAGGCTGAGGGTCCTGTAAGTCCACAAATAACTGCTTTGTTCACAGACTAGCTGACTTCCCCAGCTACTATCAAAACTCTAAGGTCATATCTAGTTAATAGTTGGCTAGAAATCAATACACAAAGAGAGATGGTTTCTGATAAAGGTGAATAATGAGCAAGTTCAAGCTCAACAAACTGTCTGTTCGCTCTTGGATGTTGAAAAGAAGGCGCTGGCCTGCTCTCCTGTTGGAAAACTATAACCCCACTCCACTACCTCAAAAACTAATTTGCTTTTTAACTAGGTCCTCTCTTTGTTCTGTTCATCCTGCACTCGGGCTTAGCTATTCAAGGGGCACTCAGATATGTCCTTTCGTTCTGTTAATTCTAATGCACAGCCTCCACTGCCTATTTTCTGAGGCCACAAGACCTGAGGTTCTAACGCGAATGTGTTCCTCTTTGATCTTAGCAGTTACCTTGTGAACTGATCCGTGGGGCTCCCAGTGCCCAAGGCTCAGCGGTACTGTGGGTTTCCCGGCTGGCAAACAACCAACGCTTACCATTCCTCCTGGGCAACCACCCATGCGTGTGTACATGATCACATGTGTGTGTGAATGGGTGGGTGTGTTCACGCATGTGTTAGCATAATGTCTGGCTCATTCCTCAAGCAGACTGTGGCAATAATAGTAAGAATGCCTTTCATGTAGTAAATGAGTAAGTTAAACGAACAAATGACCAGTGCTTCACCTGGCTCAGTACGTTAGCATTCCTCCTCTTCTCACAGCTGGGGCCACCTGAATGCCACCTGCAGACACGGTATTGTGCCACTTCTCAAACTAATACAGGACTTAACCTGAATAGGCTATCAGAGGCCATGGTCAACACTTCCTCACAGTTCAGCATTTTTGCGTATCTGGCTTATGCTCCCTGGAAAATGCTGAACTCAAGTTTGGCCTTCTGTCTAGTTCTTCTCTCCCTACGTGTGTTCCAGTTGGCATATCTGGAGCACTTATTACCCATTCTGAGGCTGTGGCTGAAAAGATCCACTCCTGTGAACCTGGCTACACCACCCTCTAATCCCAGGAGTTAGGAACATACTTCCTGGTCCCCCTTGAACCTCTGATACCTGAGTCAATGTTCTCCCATCACTAGGGAGTTCCCACTTTTCACTGGTCCTGCCTGACCCTAGCCGGCAGACACAGCTGCCCACACTGTCTCCATATCATGGCTGTCACTAGAATCCCTCAGACCACTAGCAGCTGCGGCGTGACAGAGCTTCCTAATCTGCAGTTCCACTGATTTCTTCACTAGCCTTCCTTACCACTTGCAGAAAGGCCTTTTGATTTCTAAAGTAAAAATAGCAATAAACTTCAGTGGGAGACTTCCAAAGGAGGAAATAAACTGAGAGAAAGAGGTCACAAACTTTTTTTGAAGTTAGTGCAGATGGAGAGAGATATGATATTCATGGATAAGGAAAATCAGTCCAGTTAAGACGCTAATTTTTTAAAATATTTTTGTTGTTGTTGTTGAGACAGGGTTTCTCTGTGTAGCCCTGGCTATCCTGGAACTCACTCTGTAGAGCAGGCTGGCCTTGAACTCAGAGATCTACCTGCCTCTGCATCCTGAGTGCTGGAATTAAAGGCATGCACCACCACTGCCTGGATAACACTAATTTTTTTTTTAATTTTTGTTTTGTTTTGAAACAGGGTGGTTCCACCTATCTCCTGATAGCCTGGAATTCACCACCTAGCCCAGGTTGACCTCAAACATGTAATATCCCAATCTCTACCTCCTGCATCCTGGGGTTATATGTATAAACCACCACTAGGATAAGATGGGTTCTATAGATTTACATGTAATTATTGATAATTAAGGATTTTCCAATAGAAAAAATCTAGAAAATATTTTTAATCATAAAGAAGCTGGTTCTAAGCTCTCTATGTAAAAGTAAGGAAGCTGGGATAACCGAAACAAAACTGAGAAAGAGATTGGAGGAGTCACCTTCATAATTCCATAATGTACTGTAATGTACTTAGACAGTTCTGTATTGGAAAGTATATAAACACACAGGTCACCAAAGCAGAGCACGCAGTCCAGAAGTAGACTGACATGTGTATGACCAATTGATTTCTTTTCGTAAGCACCAAGGCAACGTAATTTTAATTTAAAATTTTAAAACTTTAAAATTTTGTGTTGCAAGACTCAGATACATCTATGCAAATGACTAAACCACTTAGCATCACATGATATAAACATGAACTCCTAATGGGCTTTCATGCAAAGGCTTTTGATACAGCATTTATAAGAATAAAATGTTCATCGAAACTAAATTCACTTCTGTTATGAGCAAAAAAAAAAAAAAAATCAAGGTAAAGAATGGGAAGTTTCATTAATCAGATCTCAGAAGGCATTTCTGCCTGCATATAAAGAACACTCAGAACTCAAGAGTAAGAAACTCTTCTGATTTTTCAAAATGTACCTATACTCTGAGTAAATGCTTCATCCTAGAGGATGCATGGATGGCAAAGGAGTATATAAGATACTGAGCATTAGGGAATGAAAACAAAGCACACCAGGGTTGCTGCATTCCTAGCTGAGTAGATCACTAATATGAAATCATTTCTAAAAGCTAACAGCAGCAAGTGCTGACAAGAATCCAATATCACCATCTCGCTCTCTTGTATACTGCTGATGAGAGCATGAAAGGGCACCATTTGAACCTTCACACAAAACAAAAATCCTCTTACCACAGGACCAGCAAAGCACATGTTTATGTAAAAACGTGTACACAGATATGATAGGAGTTCTGATCACCGTTCCTTTGAGAGAAAACACCTTAAGTTTCCTTCAAGAGAAGAATAAACAGACAACTGAGGGCCAGGGACAAAGCTCAGCAGCACTGCATGATCCCATTTCCATAACTCTGGAAAAAAGAACTATGGCAGCATCTAAACTTAGATGCCAGCCAGAAACAGAAGGCCTCGCACGTGACTCCAACTAGCAGCACAAGGAAGTTGTGGTGATTGTTATGGTAGGCACACAAATTTATACCTAGCCAAACCTCATAAAACTGTACTCTACCTTATATCAATTCAAAAAGAAAACTTTTTTTTTTTGAGACAGAGTTTCTCTGTGTAGCCTTGGCTTTCCTGGAACTCATTCTGTAGACCAGGCTAACCTCAAATTCAGATTCTCTGCCTTCCAAGCGCTAGGATTAAAGGCGTGAGCAACTACCACCCAGCTTTAAAACAATAACAACAACAAACTTCTGAGACGTCACCATCCTCGAGGTATGCTTTTCCTATATGTCCTCATATTGACAGGATCATTCTGCATTACACAACATGTGTCCCATTCTAATCTGACAATACTAGCTTTCCATGGAATTAAATCTGCACCTGCATATCAAGTTTTACAGTTGGATCCCGCTATGTTGAATTGACATATAACACGTATCAAGAGTTGAATATGGCTGAGCAGTAGAGTTGATTATAACTTTTAGTATTAGACATGTGATAATCATTCTTCTAGATAAATAGCTACATAAAATTTTAAAATTCAAAGATGGCCTTGCTGGGCTAGAGGTTTTCATTCTGGGTTTTATTTCATTTTAGTTGTTTGGTTTGGTTTGGTTTTTGGTGTTGGGGGGGTTGTTTGGTTGGTTGGTTTTGGTTTTTGTTTTTTTAATTTTTTTCTCGCCTTTTTTTCCCTTTCTAAGTTCTCTATACCTGTTTGAATCTGTTTCAAGAATGACAGTAATAGACTGTGTTGTGGTATAATGTTAATATATAAGTATATATGTGTGTGTGTGTGTGTGTGTGTAATATATATGTATGTGTAATATATATACCCTAAACCATACAATAAATAATATAATATTAATATATATTTAATCAAATTGCTAAATATTTATATACCTGTTTTTGCAAGGGCATGGTACTTTCTAAAGTCCTGATATATTTCTCAAGATATTCGTCAGCTTCCCCAAAATTCTTCTACATCAATGTATAGGGAATGATCTTTGAGAAACAAAACAACTCCCAGAGACCTGTATGTGACCTTCAATATACAAGCTTGGCTTCAGATTTGTATTTGCTTGTTGGTTAAAACAAACAAATATGCTAGATTTTTTGGCCATTGGGTTTTCCAATTTAAAGGTAAAATCCTTTGTGTTACTGATTTTTCAAGCAATAATCATTAATTCAACATTGGAGCTGTGATCCCCAAATATTTTTAATCAACACTGAAAAAAAAGGAATATCAAATAGTCATACCAAGAATTTTTATATATTTTTATATTTTACGTTGTTGATTATTAATATTTATTATTGATTTATCTTTTAGTTAAACAGTAGTTATTCCTAAACCAGCTGTTTACTCAAATCACCACACTGAGATTAGGATGTATTTAGTTAACCTAGAGCGCAATGCTGGGCAATAATTACACTATCCTAAATCTCCAAACCCGCATAGCTTCCTCCCATTCAGATTTACCACATTATACTTGCTTTTAGTCACATCTGAGGTCCAGTTAATCTTTCCTGGTGGTTCCAGATCCTCTCCTCTCAAATCTCTCTTCCCTGACCCTCCTCCAACTCTCTTTTTTCTCTTCCCTTTTGGACTAGGATGTCCCATCCTATTCTCTCCATTGCTCAGCATTGGCTGGTTGTTTTATTGACAATACAGAGAACAAATGGCGGCATGTTTACATGACTTAAGACAGGTAATGCTTAGAATAAGCATCACAATGCATTGTCCTTCTGGATTGAAACCAAATAGTGGGGTAGAGAAATCAGCATTTGAATGAACAAGGGTAAATTGTATACATTCCACAAAAACATTGTATCAACAATTTTACATGTGTATAAGTCTTTAATCCAGATCTTAAAGAATAATAAATGTTGGCATCTTTTTACATTCCAGGCTAAAAAGTAAGCATAAGTAGAAGTTCTAGAATTTTCTTCCCACTCTCCAAAAGATCATGCTTTCATCACATCAACCAAGACACTTTGCAGATTTCCATCCCAAGGGAGGTTCTGTTTAGGGCTGAGCAGTACAGGATACCACAGTTGCTGCTTCAAGAGTTCACAGGCAACCTAGGAAAAGGGGCAACAGATCATCTACACCGGAGGTGAGAAAGCAAAGCAGGAGAGTGCTTCCAGGCAGGGAGGCCTGACAGAATCATGACAATTAAAAAGAAGACTTTAATTCTAAGCCCAGTGGAAGCCCTCTCTCTTCAGACCTTTTCAGACGCAGCAACCTCACAGGATATCAGCGCACAGAGGCTGACTTGGGAACAGTCTGTACACCTGCATGCATGACTGTTGGTGGGTTTTTCTTTGTCTTTTTTTTTTTCCTGTTTCTTTAATGTAAGTTTTTTCTTCCTGCCTTTGGGACATAGTGACACACATTTCTGCTTCATCAAGTACAGTCCGGTAGCAAAGGACAAAACACTTCTCTGGGAGGGAACGTTGAACTACATGCAGCAAATTGGTGTCTAATGATGCAATGTTGATTTCTGTTTTGTTGTTATTGTTGTTTTGAGATAGGGTCTCACCTTGTAGCACTGCGTGGCCTGTGTATACCATGCTGACATTAAACTCACAGAGATTCACCTTCTTCTGCTTCCTGACTACTGAAGCCAGACACCACCACACCGGTAATTTGTTACTTTTAAGTACAGGATTACAGCCAGGCGTGGTGGCACACATCTGTGATTCCTAGCACTCAGGAGGCAGAGGCAAGTAGATCCTCTGAGTTCAAGGCCAGCCTGTTCTACAAAGAAAGTCCAAGACAGCTAAGGCTACAGAGAGAAACACTGTCTCAAAACAAACAAACAAACAAACAAACAAACAAACAAACAAGCTACACATAGAGAATAACCAGTGATATCCCAAGACCTTTGACCTTTATTTGCCTCTAAGGTATCCGGTTATATCTTGTTTTGTTTTCACTTCACGATTTCATTTTATTAAAGAAGTTGGCCACATGAATGTCCATTACAGGGGAATTTCCCAAGTCCCAGGTCATCCAGAGCTACAGAGAGAGACCCCACAATACTTCCAAAGGGGGCAGGGGTTGCGGGGAAATGTTTCTAGGTGTTTTTATAATTGTTTTGTGTAGATGAGTGAAAATACTTTGAAAAACTTTCACCCCTTCTCTACATGGGTTGTCACTGTGAAAACGTGCTTTGATGCTGTTCATGAATTTGTGTTTATAATCTAAACTATTTCTCTCTTTTAAAATGTTTTCCCTCCTTCATTGGTCTTTAACTCCTTATATAACATTAGCTGACCTTAACTCACAATCTTCCTGTTTCAGATTCCCTGGTACTAGGATATGTCACCATCCTATCTCAATGCATTTTATATGTATGACTTTTTAAATGTTTGTTTTCGTTTTTGTTTTATAAGACAGGTTTTTTCTGTGTTACAGCCCTGCCTGCCCTGGAACTCACTTTGTAAACCAGTCTGGCCTTGATCTCATAGAGATCTGCCTGTCTCTGCCTCCTGAGTGCTGGGATTAAAAAGTGCACCACAGTGCCCATCGTGAAATTATTAAAGAATCAACTTAATAAAAGAGGGGGAGGGGATGGAGAGCTGGCTCAGCCCCCTAAGAGTGCTTGCTGCCCTTGAAGGACAGGATTCCATTCTCAGTTCCCATTTTGCATGGCTTAAAACAGCCCATAACTCCAGGTCTAGAAGATCTAACACCTTCTTCTGGCCTCCACAAGCCCCCATACTCACATCCTCTTCTGCAGGGCTCCCTGAGCCCTGGGGAAAGGATTTAATGTAGATATCCCTTTTAGAGCTGGGTGTTCCTAGAACTCTCACTCTCTTCATATTGCCTGGCTATGGGTCTCTGTATTTGCTCCCTTCTGCTGCAGGAGGAAGCTTCTCTGACGAGGGCTGAACAAAGAAATGATCATACTTGGTTTTCTGGTTCTGGGTTACCTCATTCTGGATGATCTTTTCTAGTTCTATCCATTTACATCTGGTAGAAGGCTAGTATCCAAAATATCTAAAGAATTAAAAAAAACTAGATATCAAGAAAACAAATAACCCAATTAAAAGCTGGGGTACAGATCTAAACATAATTCTCAAAAGGGAAAGCTCAAATGACTGAGAAATACTTAAGAACATGTTCAATATCTTTAGTCATCAGGGGAATGCAAATCAAAATTGTTTTGCAATTTCATTTTACATCCGTCAGAATGGCTAAGATCAATAATACAAATGACAGTTCATGCTGTCACAGCAGTAAAGGGATCACTCATGCATTGCTGATGGGTTGCAAACTTGTACAGGCAGCATGAAAATCAGTGTGGTGTTAACTCAGGAATATGGAAATAGAGCTACCTCAAGATCCAACTTGGGGGTATCCTGAGCATATACCCAAAAGATGCTTCATTCTACCATAGACAAACATGCTCAGCCGTGCTCATTGTTACTCTATCCATAGTAACCAGAAACTGGAAACAACCAAGATGCTCCTCAGCAACTGACTGGATAAAGAAAACTTGGTACATTTACACAATGGAATATTATTCAACTAGTATTGGCCTTTAAAAAAGAAAAGAAATCATACAAAGACTAGATGCACAGCACCTCTTACGTATTCTTATAATATGGCTTAAACTTTGCCATCACCCTGATTAATGGTGGCAGTAAGCCTTTCCTGCATACACAAGTGTCAAATGTGCCATGTGACATTCAAGGCACTTCAAACTAGACTCCAAACTGCATGTCATTGGTGCATGCAAGCATCATCCTGACAACGGTCCAGCCATCAAAGGGGCTAAGTCCAAGACCCTGTGCCTCTCTCTCTCTCTCTCTCTCTCTCTCCTTTCTCTCAGTCTGTCTCTCTCTCCCTCTCCTCAGTTTTTCTTAATCAGCCATCTGTGTCCAATCTCTCTGCACTGCTTTCTAATGAAGAGGCAGAACACTCAACTGCCTTCACAAACTGAGACGTTTGTTCCCTCTTACACAAAACTGCTTAATTTTTTTTTCTGGGTTCCAACATATGTATCAAGCTGAAAGTACAGGCTGGGGCAGATAGAGGCTTCATAGTGTTGTTTTGACTCATATTTAAGAAGCCTGTGGAATTTTTAAACTGAGATGTTCAGGAGATAACCCAGGCTATTGTCAAGGCTCTCCACAAACTGATGGCAAGGCCCTATTCCTGAAGACAACAGCTAGACAACTCATTAGGCATGGAGAAGTAGAGTTAGTGCCTACATAGATCCTTCACCCCTACAAACTGGTGTCCATGGTACTAGAAGGTATTCTGCATACTACCAAAGAAGAAAAGTAAACACCAACCCAGCTACAAACCCTTCCTTCTACATGGGTGCTCTGCCTAGAGACATATTGGTGCAAGAGATGCTCAAAGCTGGTAGGAGTAACTAACAAATACCTGATTTGTTTTAAGGCCCATGCCACAAGATGGAAACTACATGTCATACTGCTTGGGTGGCCAAGAACCTGAGACTAGATAGGTCAGAGACCTAGGAGAAAAAGTATTTTCCTTTAAGAAACAAAAAAAGAGGAGAACATAGTAAGAAAATAACCCCTGATGACATTCTGCTATACTTACAGATCAGTGTTTGTTCAGTCATAATCAGAGAAGGTTCCTGCCATAGATGGAACAAATAGAGCAACCGGTACCCAGATATTACGCAGAGAGTGAGAGACCTTGGAAGACTCAGCCCTAAAGGGGATGTCTCCAGAAAATCCTTCCATGCAGAACTCAGAGAACTCTGCAGAAAAGGAAATAGCAAGAGTGTAAGAGCCAGAGGGGATGGAGGACACCAAGAAATCAAGGCCTTCTAGAAACAACAGGGCTGGCAAACATATGAACTCAAAGAGACTGTGGCAGCACACACAGGGCCTACACAGCTCTGTCCCAGATAGGGTCTTAGAGCTAAATGGAGAGGTGGACACACATACCCTTATTCCTAATGCAGAAGCTGCTGCCAATTGATACCCACTTGCAAATGAGAGATTAATTTTCTCAAAGGGAGTCTGACTAGGGAAACCATCTCCTTCTAAGGGCTGGCCTCATGACCAGCAGTAGACAGCCAACACAAAATGAACTCAACTGCATCTTTGGAGGGTCTTTGTGTCATCATGCCAACTCAGTGCTTTTCTTGTCATTGTTTTTGTTTTGTATTTGTTTTTTTTTTTAAACTTACAGGTCCTTTGAGTATATATTTTGGCTTTTGGTGTTGTGTTTTTACAGGATTCCTGTGTGTGCATGCCTCTGCTCTATGTGTTTCTCATGCTTTTTGTTTGGTGTTTTTCCTGTTTTGTTCTGTTCCAGTTGGTTTGTTTTTGTTTTAGCTTATTATGTTTTTATTATTATGAATTCTTATATGCCTGTTTGTTTTCTGATGAGAGACAGAAAGGGTGTGAATTCAGATGGGAGGAAAGGTGGAGAGGAACTGGGGGGAGGAGGGGAATGGGAACCATTATCAGAATATGTTGTATGAAAAAAAAATCTACTTTCAACAAAAGAAAAAAAGATGTTCAGTAGGTAGCTGGACACAACTGGATGAGTGTAAGAAAGTTAACAACCCAACACTTGTCAACATGCAGGTAAAATAAAATCCAAGAGACTTTGACATTCCCTAGACTGAATTTAATGAGAAGTGCATCAAAGACAGAATCTTAAGGGTCACCAGTATTCAACAGTATAAAAAAGAAGTATCCTCAAAGGAGACCAACATGTTATAATACAAAAGATAAAAAGACAGCTAGAGATTTGAAAGTTTCAAAGAGGAAGGAAGTGGTAAACTGTAGAATGCTACAGAAAGCCAAGAAAGAAAGGGCTAAAGTATGCATTGACTTTGGCAGTTGGAAAGCCCTTCATACATCAATAAAAGCATTTCCATATGGTTAAATGATAAATGAATACTGTGCTAAAAAGAGAACAACTCTTTCCACAGCTTAAATAAATATAGAAGAGAAACTGCATGACCCAAAAGATGTATTATCTTCCTGGTATTGTGAAAGAAATTTCAACCTGTTTATTCATTAAAGAAAAAAAATTAGTCAGCAATGAATATTAACAATACACAAACAGGATTCTATATATCACAGCCAAATGGGATCCATCCCAGGGGTGCAAGGTCAATTAAACATGTGAAAATGATATTCATAGATTAAAGGCGGTCATTTCAATATTCACAGAAAATTATTTAATAATATCCAACACCATTTCACAGTAAATTTTTAAAAACCCTCAACAAGGAATAGAGAGAACTTTTTGAGCCTAATAAAAAGCATCTATGAAAATACACAGCTAATGTCCTACAAAATTGTAGGATGCTGAATGAGTTCTCAAGATAAAGAACCAAGGGTCTGGAGACATGGCTCAGTAGTTAAGTCACTGGCTGCTCTTCCAGAGATCCTGTGTTCAGTTCTCAACACCTACATGATAGCTGGCTCACAACCAGCTCTAACGGGATCCGATTCCCTCTTTTTTCTGATGTTCTCTTCTGTCATGCAGGTATATACGAAAATAGAGTGCTCAATATATAAATAAACAGATCTTTTTAAAAAAAATCTAAAGAACCAAAGGATGGTGCCCATTTACCAGTTCTATTCAGTGCACTAGAATTCTTACTTAGAACAATTTAGCAAGAAAAATAAAGCAAATTCAAAGTGAAAAAGAGGAAGCAAACATATTTCTACTTATAGATGCCATGATCCTTTAGACAGGAAAACCTAACACACACACACACACACACAAACACACACACACACACACACACGAACTAATAAAAATCTTAGTAAGTTTGCAGAACAACATTCCATTATATTTCCTTGTACTGGCAATGAAAACTCCAACAATTAAAAAAAAAACTATTTTCTTTATAATAGCACCAAGAAGAATAAAATACTTAAGGAATAAGTTTAACAAACTATACACATATTTGTACAAAAGAATACTACAAGCCATAATTAAAAGAAAATACTAAGAATCATATGGATTCTTATGAATATATATGAATACAATGGATCATATGCCATTTTTATGGATTGAAAGACTAAATATTAAGGAGCTGGAGAGATGGCTCAGTGGTTAACAGTAGTTGGTACTCTTAACAGAGGACCCGGGTTAAGTTCCCACCACTCTGATGGAGACTCACAATCATCCCTGACTCTAGTTCCAAGGGTCCTCCAATGCCTTTTTCTGGCTTCCAAGGGCACTGTATACACATGCAGGCAAAATATTCATATACATAAAGAGAGATTTAATACCAGTGGTCAGCCAGAAAATGGTACACCATTTCAAACCCATTGGGCTAGATATTAAACAACAACAACAAAAATGTGGTAATATACATGTTGCTGAAGATGGGAAGAAATTTGAAACTAAATGCTTTTCTGGTGGGAACACAGAACAGTTAGTTTGACAGAGAAATATTAGATGGAGCGTCGTCATTTTTGTTAGCTTGTTTTCATTATGACAAGTACTTGTGAAAAGTGATTTCAAAGAGGAAAAATTCATTTTGGCTCATGATCTCAGAGGTTTTGATCTACGATAAGCCTGGGATGAAGCCGAACCACTCTGCCACAGACCATGATAGAGGAAAACTTCTGATCTCCTGGCAGACAGGGAGAAGTGGGCTTTCATTCAAAGCCATGCCTCCCAATCATTTCCTCCAATAAGACCCCACCTTCCATACTTTCTACAACTTCCTAAGAATGCCATCAAGTTATGAATTTGTGAGTGGATTAATCCATTGATTAGATCAGTTATCTCTAAATAAATGGGTCCATTATAATACTATATACATGTCACAGAAATTTTACTTTTAGATATATCCCCAAGGAACAGAACATCTATACATATGTATGTGTTTGTATGTATGCATGTATTTATGTATGTATAAACATTTACAGATGAACATAAGAACAATGTGAATGTTCATGATAAATAGATAAATTAAACGTGGTGAACTATTAACTATTATAAATTAAAGTGATAAAACATCAATATATGCTACAAATGTGGATAAACCTTGAAAACATTCCATTCACTAAAAGAATGCAGACTCAAAAGACAAGATGCTTTACAAGAAAGGCTAAGAATGGGAAAATTCTAGACACAAAATAAGTGGTTGCCCAGAGCTGGAGGCAGAGATAAGGAAGCGAAGGACTTTCTCAGGTGCTGGGGCAGGGGTCATTTTGTTATGATGACAGTATTCTAGAATTAGATACAGATGATCAAGGTGAGACTTTATACAGCATTGTATTATACCTAGAGTGGTAAGTTTTATGGGTGTAAATTATATCTGTGTAGGGATACTATGAGAAAAGAGGCCAGCACGAAGATACAGAGAATATAAGACAGGCTAAGGCTGGGGAGGCCACTCTATGCACAAGGTCCAGGGCTCAATCTCTGGCCCTGATAAAGTAATAAGGAGAAAGCAAGAAAGGGAACTGAAGAAAAAGCAAGGGCAAAAGGCTAAACAGCCATTCCAAATGCCATCTCTGCTTCGGATGCTCCTGGGAATGAGGCACTGAGAAGAAGCTGTACCTGTGGGGGAACAGGAAGACAAGGTGCGTGGAGGGAATTTACTAAATGGTTTCAACTAGGCGTTTGAGGTGGTGCTTAGTGCTGGAAGCAATGGGTTAGGAGTTGCGTAGGGGACCTGAGAGGAGGGGATAGTCTAATGGACTGCAATCCCCTCGGAAATGGAAAAGTGGTGGCCTGAGAATAGATGGAAGGTTGTTGGCATCTGCTAGTCCTTTCTGTGTGGTACCTGTCCCTCAGGCAGGCTGTATTGTCTTTCTTAGCACCTGAGTGGTCTCAGCTAGAGCCCAGGCCTTCAATAGGATATGTAAACTACGCAAACAAGCCTGATGATGCTCCAGCAGGAGCATGGCTATTTTCAGCACCGTTGGCCACAGTGCATCTAGGTCAAAGCACCACGCGCTTGTGATTAGGAGGATCCTTTCTCTCAAATCTGCCACAAGACAGCTCCGGCAAATGTAAATATTGGATCAGAGTGATTCACAGAGGCAGCTCAAGTATCCTGTGTGCTCTAGGAGCTGCAGCATCATGCCACACTCGAAGAAGCCCCACAGAGGGGGTGTCACCATGACAGGGTTCCTCTCCCCACCTCAGGCTGGGAGGGTGAGGCATAGTACCTTTCAGTTAGGGGCTGCTAAATGTTGAAAAAACGGAAAGTTTGGCTGCAGCGGGCTGTGTAACTCAGGACATCCTCCCTCTGCAACCGAAGCTAAGACCACATCGCACTGTGAAGATACGCTCAGAAGTGCTTCACACACGCTGGAGGACACGCAAGCATGACCATGCTTATCACCTGTAACACACTCCAGCGAGCTGAATAAGAACCACCTAAATCTAACAAGCTCTGACCATTGGAATTTATAATTGCCTTTTAGGAAAAAAAAAAAAAGAGGTTTTCTGTGTGGTAATTAAATTAGGCCTCTTGGTGTGGGGAGAATAGGCCAGGTTAAAATGAGAAAACCCCTATATGCCATTCCTCGTACCCTCAAAAGGCATGCAAAGGAAGGCACAATAGAACAGTCAGCATGTGGAGACTGAACTGAGAAACAGCCAGTAAACCAAGGGTCTTTGGCACCACTGAAGTCAGAAATGGGGAGAGATGGGTTCTCCCCCGAGGCCCCATGAGGGCACCCTGATTGAGGACCTCCAGCACCCAGCATTTCTGTTGTTTTAACCCACCCAGTTGTGGCTGTTTGTTATGGCAGACCTAGGAAACTATGCACGACGGCATTCGCCATGGAGTCTAAACTTGATCGTGAGCCTACAGAAAGTAAAAGAGAGGAACTCTGGAAGTCAGAGTTAATGGCCAGTCACCACCCCAATTCCTTTTTCTTCTCTCAGAACTGTTTTCAGTTTCCTTTCTAGTGATTACCATGTGCATCTCTCTCTCTCTCTCTCACTTTCTCTCTCTCTCTCTCTCTCTCACACACACACACACACACACACACACACACAAACAGTGCTGCTACAGGGAAAGAAACAGTCATTAGTTGTTGAGGTTCTCCATAAAAAAACTTAGACCCAAGTATACGAAAAAAAACACAGTTTTGAGCTGAACAATAATCCATATCTACCAATCCCATTACTGTTCCTCTGCATAAGACATTTAGTGAGAATCAAGTAAGGCAATGACAAATTTTCACCTAGGTTTCCTAAGGGGGAAATTTAAGAGAAGTGTAAATACCAATTACAAGGACCAGTATCAGCATAAGACACCCCAAGACCAAGTTCTCAACACAAAGGATATTTATTTGCCCCAGAGGGTCAAATGGTAAGGAAAAAGACACAAAGACAGGAGACAGAGGAGTGGGGGGGAAGGACTGAGGGATAGGTGGAAGGGGTATTTGCCCCAGAGGGACAAAGGACTGCCTCTGGCTAGAGAGCAGACAGACCTGGCCCATGGCCAAATGGTATTTATAAAGAAAAATGGGGAGACCTCATGTTAGAATGAGGTGTTTAATTTTAATTGGGCTTGTAATTAGTAAGCCAAAGGGGACTTCTGATTGCTGGACTTCAATACTTTGAAAGCTGGACCACGGTAGTCAGATTCTGGAGAAGGGAATGGCTAAATAAGGGAACAAACCTTGGTGGCTAGCTTTAAGAATGTAATCTAACAGTTTTTAGCAAGGAAGGGGGAATGGGGAAAGGGCAAGGCCTGACAGATCCATGTTTGCTCTGCTCCAGCTCCAGCCTGCTAGATCCCCTTTACTAATGCTTTCCTTTCCGGAGATGAGGTGGGGGTGGTAGGTGGCTGTAATCTGAGGTAAAAGCAAAAGGAAGGCCAATAAATGAGGAGAAACACAAGAAGGCAAATAGCATGCTACGCACCCCCACAGAGAGCACAGCCTGTGATGTGGGCTATGGGAGCCTCTGCTAAACACAACAGAGCACTGATGGGGCTATAAGAGCCAGAAGAAAAAGTACAAGTAGAAATCACCTCCCTCCTCAGTCCTGTCACTCATAGCTCAGATTTTCCTCCATGAACTCACTGTCCTAGACCTCTACATGGTGTCTCAAGGCTGTTTCTGGTGGCCAGTGATGAAGAAGCAAGCTACAAACATGCCTCAGAGTGAGCTATGACCTGGGCACTGAAATTGCTACATGGGGGCTCCCAGGCAGGAGACTTTTGGGAGGCCATGCCACAGCCCAGCTCCTTCATGGAAACAGTCAGAGGACATTTTAAGTTGTGAAATAGACACGTTCAGGATTCTCAAGTCTCCTCATTTTAAGTCCACTTCTCCCCTCCACTGTGACTGCAGAGGCTAACGGCCTCCCGTGGGTGGGCTCTCTGGATCTCTAAGGCTGGCCCTGTGCTTGGAGGAGCTGCCTTTGGCTTTCTGCACCTCCTCTCAGGCCTCCTTGCTTTAAGTGGGAGCAGGATTGGTCTACCAGCGGCAGCTAGCCCACTGCTCTTTCTTGTCCAGCTCTGTCCCTGTGCCTAGGTGGGTAAATCAAAAAGGCCTGTGAGCTGCCAGGCCCAGATGCTGGCCCCAAAGGGACTCGCATTCCAAGTCACTTTTCAGTCTACAATTGAAGCAATGCCTATCAAGCCTTAACATAGCTGATAAAGTTACTTTTAATTTTTTTATTCTTATCACTTTTGTTAATTTTTATTCACTTATTGAGTGTTACTGAATGGTGGTAGGCCATGGCTGAGTGCTGAGAAAGGTGAAGTAAATAATACAGGAGAGATATCTACTTTAATGACCATTTGGGTTGTTGTGGATTTAACTTTTGAGACAGAGTCTCACTATATGGCTCAGATTGCAGGTGTTAAGCCATCACATCCAGCTTGAAATTTACATTTTGTTGGGGGTAGAAATATTACAAATGAATCCTAGAAAAACATGTACAGTGTTGTGAGGTACCTGAAAGTGCTGAGATAAATACGGGGTAGAATACAGTGGGGGTGGAGACAGCTAATCTAAACCTGAACAGAATGGCTCCTTGAGGTAGAGCTCTCTGAGCTAAGATTTCAATGCCAGGAAAATCAGACATATGAAGCTGTACAAAAGACAAGGCTGGCAGGCTTCAAGAACAATAAAGTAAAATAACTCATTTGAAGGAAAGTAGGTAAGCCGAAAGGGGTTAATACAAACGGAACGCAAAGGCAGGGCAGGTCCTGCGGGGACTCTGTGCTCAGTCACAGTCTTGCCTAAAAGGTACGTGCACTTCACTGGTGTGACACTAGTGTTTGGGATGGTAAATGTGCAAATATTTTTATTGGAGTAATTATAGACGTACTTTAGAGTATATTAGGAAAAAGATAATTATCACATCAAAAGTATGATTTCGAAGATATTATCTTTTTGGTGAAACGAAATCATAATGCAAATCAAGTTAAAGAGAATATTAAGTCAATTACAGTACAGGTGCTATGCAGCCTCGGCAAAGATCTCAAAAGTGGTGTTTACAGAACCAAAGCTTGGGGAAAACGCTGCTTACCAATTAGAAATAAGATGAGAGACGGGCCCATCTGTGCTCCCCGGTCACATCAGCTTGAAATGTGCTTCCTCAGCAGTTGCTCAGAACTGGAGGAGCAGCGAAGGCCTGTGTTCCTTCGAATGCCCCTCCCTCTCCAGGGTGAACTAGAGTAGCTGGAGCCTGTGTGTGTCATGTCCCCGTGAAGTCACGGCACACAACTCGTGTGGCCAAGAGAGCAAGAGTGAAGGGGCTGCCCTTCCCCCTGCCATCTTTCAGGAGAATTGAGAAGGCTCCATTACACTGTGTCAGGCACAAAGCACTTATTCCTTTCCTGTGCAAGGCTCCTAGTGGGCAGTAGTCTGCCTTGTGAAATTTACAGCAGAAGTCCCCACTGTCTGGTGCTCTTCTGCACTGGACCACTGGTATCTGTGGTATGTTTGTTAGGTAAGTTAATAACACCCGTAGCTGTTTCCCTTTGGGATGTACCATACCCTAAGAGTACGGCAAGCAGACCGCATATGAGGTGACTAGGTTTAACCCACAGTGAGAAAGGTAATTAGATGAGAGTTGAATACGTGATCTTTTCCATGTACTCAAAAGGTTGCCTTTCGAGAGAGGGGTTTGCTATGTTGTTAGATGACCAGGCATATCAAGCCTCACAAGTTTTTTTTTTTTGTTGTTGTTGTCTGGAAGATCATTCTAAAGCAATACAAGTCAGATGCTTGTACACTCCAACACAAACTATTCAAATGAAAAGTCCATGTCTAGAGGGAAAGGGTGTTTTCCATTGGCTGCAGGAGGACCCCATCGCCTCTGAATCCTTCCTACTCTTTACAACCAAAGTCTGAATAAATCCCAGCTCCCATTACAAAGTATAGCTGGGTAGAAAGTAGGTAGGGAAGGGTCTAATAAAAAAGCCCATCTCAGCAGTCCTCTGTCCTTCAGCTCTGTTCCCGAAGACTTGACCCAGTAGGTTATGATGCAACATAAGCCCAGGCCAACTGAGCTCAGTCATGTGGTGGGTGCTGGCTTCACAGATCACAGGCCCTGAGCACATTTCCTCCTCACAGAGCGTGACCACAGCCTGACTTAACCTGCATATACAGAAGCCACATCTGTGCTTTGCCCTCCTAGGAAGAGAATCCAGAAAGAGCATGGCCAGAGGAAAGATAGGGGGTTAGCCAGTGGAACATAGCTTTGAAAGACCTTTACCCTTGCCAGCCTGACTGCTCAGAGACAACCAGGAGGATCTGGAAGTAGGTGACAGGACACCGGGTAATCTAAGCAAGGACTTCAAGTGCCAATACCTGTAGGAGGAGTCAGAACTATTCCCAAGGAATTTTTAAACCCTAATAACATATACACATGCAAATAAATGAAGAAAAGTAGAATAAATTCTAAAGGGAAAAAACCCACTAATTATGCTGACTGAAATTTAGCCTTCCTTCTAGCGTTACGTAGCACTAGCCATTGTAACCGTCTACAGCAACAAAAGATTTCCTCCTGCTGGAGGAGGCGAATCTCATTGTCACCCTCTCTGAAGTTCCATTGAAACATGGTCCTCCAAATTTGTCCCTGAGAATCCAGATGAAGTGGCACCTTCTTTGAGCCTCCACCCTGGCCCTCACTATTCACCCCCATGAGCTCAACTGTGTCTTTCAGCTGCTCTGCCTGTCCATCTACTTTACATTTCTAATTGCTGCCCTGTCTTTTGTGGTGGAAAATAAATTCCTTTACCATGTCTACGTTTCCTTAAAGCAAAGTGCCTGGGATGTAACATGGGTGAGACATGGGTCAAAGTAAACAGTAAGCCCTTCCCTTCTGAACACTGACATATCTGTGATGAGTTTCGAGATCACATCCCAATGAAAAGTTCCGTAACTGTTGAAAATGCTGCTTCAGATTGAGTCTCAGTGCTCTGTCTGGGGCTGC
Source organism: Psammomys obesus (assembly GCF_907164565.1). Lineage (NCBI taxonomy): Eukaryota > Metazoa > Chordata > Mammalia > Rodentia > Muridae > Psammomys > Psammomys obesus. The sequence goes on from NW_026596064.1 coordinate 4,389,883, forward strand.
TCTCCTTGCTGGGACAGCACAGGAAGGCATTTGGGTGGCATTGAATGACTCAGTGTGTAGCTGGCTTACCAAAGGGCTTACAGTGTTGTGGAAGCTTGGTGGGAGGGAGCCCCAGCCTTGTCAACAAGGTCAGGAGCTGAGGCAGTTCTCTCTATGACTATTCCCTGGGATCTGCTCACAGGATATTGAAAGTTACAGCAGCCTATGAGCTGGGAAGAGGAGGTTCCACAGAATCCCATAGAAGATAGTGTAATCCTCCTGCTTCTGCTCTCAGGATCCCCTGGTGACTTTCCGGACTGGTACAGTCTAGACAAAGTCTTCCTCTCAGAGACCGGGAGGCTGAAGTATGGCACCATGCAGGCAGACATGGTGTTGGAGAAGGAGCTGAGAGTTCTACGTCTTGATCAGCAAGCATCAGAAGCATATGAATGACCCTAGGCCCAGCTTGAGCATAAAAGGCTTCAGAGTCCACCTCTATACTGTCCCACTTTCTCCAACAAGGCCACACCTCCTAATAGTGCCACTCCCTATGGGCCAAGCATTGAAACACATGAGTCTATGGGGGCCGTTCGTACTCAAACCACCACAGTTGCACAACCACCCCCAGAGAGCTGTAAGATCTCTTCATCCCTGTCTATAGCATGTCCAATCTCTCCCTCTTCTGAGACTATTTATTAATACCCGCCTATTTTCCCTCACTATGGATTTGCCTGTACAAATGCTTCATGTGTGCAGCACTCTAAGACTACTGTGGCTTTGAGCCTGGAGTTCTAGGTTTAATGCTTTCAGTGTCTGTGGTGTTTCAGAGTGTATCAACACTTTGTTCCTTATGACGGGTGGTAACATTCCATTTTGTGCATACACAGCATTTCCCCTGTCATATCTGGCTGTGGTTAAGGGACAGGTACTGGGGTGATAAGAAATCCTTCATCCTGAACTCTTTGACACAGGCACAGAGGGAGCTCAAGCATGTCTGCTGCATGGGCATTTATTGAATGCCTGCCATGCATCATGCTTGGTGAGGCGCCCACAGCTGCCGGCAGTGTGATGGACAACTCGGATCTGGCTACTGGTGCCACACCAGCTGTGAGGCCAGAAGCAGTTTCTCCCTTTCTCCCGGTCTCCTCACCTCCAAACCAGGATAACGATCATTACCTTAATCCATCAGGGCCCAATAACAAGCGTGCACAGGCTGTATGACTTATGGGAAGCGACGATCTATTTCTCACAGGCGTGGAGCCTGGAAATCCTACGTCAGGAGACCAGAATGGTGAGGGTTTTCTCCAGGCTCACATGGGCAGCTTTTCACTGCATCCTTGAGTGGAGAAAGGGGAGAAAGCTGCCCAGGTACTTTTTACAAGAACACCTAATCCCATCCATAAGCTTTCCTCTACCATGAACAAATCATGAGGCCTCCCAAAGTCACCATCTCCTCATGTCCTCATACTGGTGACTAAGTTTCAACAGATAGATTTTAATGCTGCGCAAATATTCACACTGAGCATTTCTCCAGCCAAACACCTGTGAGGGCTACTGGGAAGGCCAGAGGCAACTGTCCCCTTAGCAACTTTTATTATGTCTTATCTAAAAGCAAGCAAGCAAGCAAACAAACAAACTTACCCACCCTCCATACACCTGTAAGAATGAGGTTATTTAAGCTGGCAAAGAATTACCCGACTTTCTTTCAGGTAATAGCTTGGGGGAATACCAGGATGGGCACAGAAGGGACCTCACTGGCACATTCCACTGTGAAGAGGACAGAAGCCAGTTGCCTCTTGTTCAGGCAAATGAGCTGGAAAGATGGGAGAGAGAAAAATAGCACACTGCCCATTCTGTGAGAACCCCTGTGATGTCAAATTTTCAGCTGTTACCAAATTAAAAAAGATGTGGGAGCAAGTGGGGTTTTATGACAATTGAGGAAGACACTGGGCCTTGTCCTCAAATGGATGCAGGGCAGTGTGTCATGAGGACAAATCCTGTGGGCATTCATGGCAAGTGTGTTATGGATGTGAGGCTCTCCTAAGGCTTGGTGGTGGAGTTTGGTCAAGTTTAATTATACCTGTAAGGCTATGCTTGCATCTTCGCTATACGGGTTAGACATCTGTTACAGGATCTCTGCCCATGGGTGATGTCACTAATGAAGGCCACAGAATCCCAGCACTACGAATACAGTGGCTTTAGATCCTTCCACCCCAAGCAGCCCTCACCCCTGAAGCCACAACGCAATCCCAGCACTATCTTACTTCCGCTGTCAAGCAGCTTTGGTTCAGGGCCCATGAAGTGGCAGTCACCGGTGAGCTAACCTCTGCAAACAAGCTAGACTCCTGACGTGAGCGCATCCCCGCCCACTCCGTGTTCATTCTACTGTCGCCAGGAGAGAACTTGTTCGGGAACAGCTTCCCTGAGGACCCAGCAAATGTCTGCTCTTCCTTTCAGTTGCCAGGTGACATATTTGTTGTTGGCTCAGAGTGCTCCGAGCCAGTAAGATCAGTATGAGGCTTAGAGCTCTGCCTGACACCACTGGTATTATACCATTATATATACACTGCCTTGTGAAAGGGACCAAACTTTGACCAAGTCCATTCTCTCCTTGAATCCAAAGGAAAAAAAAATCAATAAAAGCACAAAATTAAATATCTTAAGATGTTCCTTTAAAAATGATCCATAATGCTAAGCATCTGGGAACGTAAAATTCCAGCCATAGGTAGGAAGGAAAAGGCTCACTGTGAATCACCACAATGGCATTTTTAGAGCCATAAAATGAAGATTGGAGCAATATGGCAAGAGTATATGATATTAAGTGGAAACACAAAATGCTAAATAGCATTTGCATGATGATTGCAAACCACATAAAATATATATCATGCACACACAAGATGATAGAAGATAAAAAAAAATACCGCTAAAGACAAAAGACACACAAGTAACTTTGTTTTTTATCTTTTACAGACTTAGCTTAGCATTTCAGTGGTTCAAACCTGAGTTCTTATCCACCAGGGTATCAACATCTGTTTTCCCCACCCAGTTGGATTTCATACATCTGCCACTATCAAGATATTTATAGTTTGCTTTGTGCTGACTTGTTGCTATCTCTGTAAGTGAAACCCGTAGGACACTGGGTAAGAGGTGGCTAAACAACAACGTTCCGGGCTGCTGATCTTGAGGAATGGCCAATGACACAGCACTGAAAGGGCCATGGTGCTCACGAATGGAATATGCCTTTTCTGCTTGAAAAAGAGACTCCCTTACCAAACGGGCCTTAGATGCCCTTCCCAGAAATGAGCACGCACAGAGGAGAACTTCTGGAAGTGATCAATCCTGATCTTCTCCAAGAAAATGTAGCTCCAGTACTACTGGTAAACACTATGTGGTCCAGCATCATCAGAGCACAGGAGAGGGCTCACCACCATCACTGAGCAAGAAAGGCTGCGGTGTGATGGAAAAGCAAGGCAGATCCCACCCCTCCTACCCCACAGCATCAGTTGGGGAGGTAGGACCAGTAACAGCAGAGTGAGCACGGTCAAACAATATCCCAGATCTGTAAGGCCTGGTCTAGAACAAATGATATCCAGTTCAGTCCAGCCCAGGCCGTGGGGAGCTAAAGCAATACCGCTTGGAAAAGAGAATGCTGTGACTTCAACCGCGGCTACTGTCATAACACACAACCAGATGTCCCACCAAGATCTTGAAGAATTGGAACAAAACCTGAGAACATGGTCCCCATTTGGTTCATCCGAGGAGTCCTCCAAGAGCCTGCAGAAAGCAGCAATTAAGTATCATCCCTCATAGTGAGTGAGCTCAGGTAATCTCCAAGTGGGGACAGGCTAGGGGGTGAGGGGTGGCTCTGCATTTGCCTGCACTAGTCTTCTGGCATTTAGGATCAGGATTTTCACACTGTGAGAAGAAAAACCTTGTGAACAAAGACCCCCAGAGAATTTGCCGTGCGTAATTCTGCTTCCTCCAGTGTAAGCTGAACAAGGAAAGGCCCTGATGATCATTTCCATGAAAACATCCCAGAGAACTATGCACTAGAAAATGGAAACACACACTGCTTTTGGAAGGAAATAAAAGGGCAAAGTGGAAGAAGGAAATGTGCTGAATTGGCTCTACACATTTTGAGGTTTTAAACTCTCCAGTACTAGGTTGGACAAGTATATGAAGCGTGAACTAACAGTTAGATGAAATCAAACAAAATGAAAATGTTCAGGGAAGTTCTGTTAAAGTCAGATCCCTTGGGCTAGAGGGTGACATTACCCAGTTGGCAATGTAGGTGGGGTTATAAAAATTAAAAGAAATACCTAAGATATTTTACTTTATCTATGAGCCCTCAATCATCATGTTTTTTTGTTACTGTTTGAAATCTCTTTTTACAACTATGACAGCACTACATGAAATGGTCACATTATCCCTTTAAAGAGAATTACATTCAGTGTCACCTAAAAATTCATAATGAAGTACAATCATAACCTCTAATGCAGAGGCAGCATGTGCTACATCAAGAAAGAAATGTGATGGCAATCAATGTTTGCTACCAAGGTTCAGAGCATGGGCTGTTCAGGGTCATCCTTCTACAGCCTTAAGACCACATGTGGAGACCAACCCCAAGCCCACAGTCCCACTGTTGAGCTAGTGTGCTGTGCAGTGAGACAGGACAGGGGACACTGCAACACTAAGGGAGCTTCACTGCAATCTTCTAGAGCATGATGGATGTTCCCGAAGGGTAGTCAGTTGGAAGTGTGCTCCTTCCAACGCGGGCCAAACCACTCTGCAGAGGCCCCATGTCTGCTAGGTATAGAGGCATCACCACAGGGGGGCAGGCAGCACCCCAGGGGGGGGGGCAGAGACAGAGGGAGGAAGGAAGGGAGGGGGAGCACACAGTGAAGGAGAACAAGGGGTATAGGCAGCAGCTTTGTCATCAGAGGACATGAGGCAAGTGCAGGCATGTGGGCAGTGAACAGCTTACAAAAGGCAGGCTCTCTGAGAGGAGGCTCCATCACAGTGTCTTTCCCTTTCAACTCTGGATATATATATATATATTTCTCTAAAAAAAAAAAAAGAAGCCTGGGTTTCTAGTACCCCTATGAACTGTGTGCCTTGTATACAGAGAGCCTCAAAGTGAAAGGAGAACTGAATCAGAGTGGGCAGTCTCCTCCCTCTCCTGAGGGAAGTAGTACCAACTCTTCAGACATACCTCAAAGACACAGCATTGCTTGAAGTCCTGGGCTTTTGATGGACAGCTGAAGAGAAAGGTCTTTCAGCCCAGAGCCTGCCCTGACTGTAGAGAAACTGGGAAGGCCACATACCCCACACCCCACTTCTTCCTGTGTTGCTGATCCTATCTTGAGTTTCTACAGTGTACCTACAGGACTATAGTCACACCTCCCAAATGCTCCACAGCTTCCTGTGGCTCCTGGCTATCTCTTGGGTCTCCTGGCTGGCATTCAGGACCCCTAAAATATCCTGCTTGCCCATTTTCCAACCATAAGCCCCTCCCCCCCATTTAGCCATGCCCAACTCCCCACAGTCACTGTCAGAGACCCAATTTCCCTACAACTGAGTCTAGTTTCTTCCTCTAGAAACCAAGTCCCTTCTTTCCACTGTCTCAAAATGCTGCTTTTCAAATCTTAGCATTTTTTTTCCCCACTCCCACTGTCACCTTTTCTAAAGCTCCTATGCTCATCTGGGTCTCTGAATACCTACTGTGCTGCCTAGTTTTATGTCAACCTGACACAAGGCAGTGTCATTTGGGAAGAGGAAGCCTGGATTGAGAAAACGCCTCTATCAGATAGATTAGCCCTTGGGTGAGCCTGGGGTGCAATTTTTTGGTTGATGACTGATTCGGATGGGCCCTGCTCACTGTGGGCAGTGCCACCCACGAGGCCGGTGGTGCTATAAGAATGCAGGTTGAGCAAGGTATGAGGAGCAAGCCAGGGAGCAGCATTCCTCCAAGGCCTCTGCATCAGTCAGCTCCTGCCTCTGGGCTCCTGCCCTGACTTCACTGGTGAACTATGACCTGGAAGTGTAAGATAAAGTGAACCCTTCCTCCCCGAGTTGATTTTGGTCGATAGTGTTTTATCACAGCAATAGAAATAGAAATGCTGAATAAGACATTAGCAGTCTTGAAGAGGACTTTCCCGCTTCCAAACCCTGAGAACGTTTCCCTGTGTTTTCACTCATAGCCTTGGCGTCTGCTCTCCTGGGTTTTTCAGCCCAGTCCAGGCTTTGCTCTGGACACTACACTTTATGCCAACCATTTTCTCCTGATCCTGGCTTTTACTCCTCTTTGTACCCTGGAGAGGGATCCACAGTGACTGACAGCCTGGGGGTGACCTGTTGATCCTGGATGGACTGACTTGAGGAACTGAGTCATGGTCACAGTCGCACACGCTGGCTGAAGTGTACCAAGGAGGCAGGGAGGGTAATCTGAGGGTTAGGAGAAGAGCAGGCTGTTTCAAGCCTCTTAGCTCCGGGATTTCATGGGTCTCCGCATGTCTGAACAATCAAAGCAAACAGCCACATTAAGCTTCTTTTCTGCTCCAACCCCCCTGGCAAGTTCAATATCAGGTTGAGTGAGGTCTGCTTGGGCTCCCCTTGCCTTGCTGTAGAAACGGCCTCCTTCCAGGGGCTGAGTAATACTTACTGTTCTTTCCCAAAAAGAGCTAGCTCCGTGTCTAGGCAGTCTGTGTTTTTCCTCTACATGCTTGTGAGTCTTGCAGGCAGGCCCTCTGGCCCGTCTGGCACAGGTGAGGCGCCTGAGGAGAGTCACCTTTCTCCTGTGGGTTCCAAAGGCTCCTGCTTTCCCATGGGAGGTGGAAAAGGCAAATTGACAGGACGTAAGGCCCAGGCCTGCGGAGTCTCAGCCTCTTGCCCTCCGGCAGCAGACTGGGCCAGGTGCTAACTCTCGTCCACCGAGAGACAAGGTACTGGAAAGGCCAGGAGGTCAAGGAGGGATCCCTTTACTCATGAATCCTTCAGGGAAAAGACAGAATTCGATTTCAATCTGTTTTCTGGTTAATTCAGCGTCAAAAAGCAATGAGGCCAGGGGCCTTGCCAAGTCTTTGTTTTGTTTTGTTTTGTTTTCCCTTTCCTCCAATCGGCGCTGGGCACTAAGGAATGGGTGGGTATGGGGAGTGGGGGCTGCCGTGCCCGGGCTCAGAGGGAATGCTGAGCCTGCAGAAGTGGCCCATTGAGTGCTTCAGCGGGTGGCACCCCCAGCCTACTGCCACAAGGGCAGCTCTGTCCTGTAGGCCTAGGGCTCTATCCCAGTCCCACTGGCTGAGAAGGAACAACATTTCCTTATAAGGCCCTGGCTGCCTTGCCAAGGCTGGAAGGCTCCAAGAGACTGTAGCTTTCCATTCTCCTCGACCAGCTCCACTGCAGGCCTTGAATGTAGGCCTTGTTGTCAGGCCCCTCCTCTGCTCCACAGCCCCCACCCCACCCACTTCCACTCTCTGCCAGAGCCAGCCCCACTGGCTCAGGATAAACAGCCCAGAGGCCTCTCCCACGCAAAGCCCTCTGTGGCTCAGGCCTGCTGGAGGCAGCACAGGGTAGCAAAAAAACAAGAGTCCGTGCCGAGCTCCCGCCTGCACTGGGGTTACCTGACACATCAGTGTGGCTTCAGGAAAGGTCCTAACTTCTGCGAACCTGTTTCCTCTCCTGGAAAATCAGTATCTAATGGCCTAGGGTCCATTGTTGTTTTTTTGTTTGGTGGGGGGGGGAGCATTCTATTCAAAGTCTAACCAGTTAGCCCACAGCCTGACTTCACATAATACTGTATTTGATAACGCCAAGATCTGATTCCTCCACATACCTCTGCCTGTTGTCCTGCTGTCCATCACCACAAGTGACTGCTGTGATGGATAAAAGAAGCAAAGAACCTGGTCAGCTGCCCCAGCACAAAGGAGCCGTACTGAGTAAATCAGAGTCATTAAGCGAGTTGCCTCATTAGCTGGCTGCCGATAAATTCATAGAGCTCCAGTTACTCTTTCTTAAGTTCTGATCATTAATTTCCTTCCCTCCTTGGTATGAAACGTCACCGCTGTAGAGAACCGTTCTTACAAGATAAAAGAACGACGCCATGACATTTCAGCAGTGCCACTATTTATGTCCAAACATGTCTGAAGATGGAACAAAAAGTCCCATACAGATAAACAGTGTGTTTCATCCTAAGAATCAACAGCCCAGCTTGTGGTTCTGAGCTGAAGGTGTAATGCACTTACATACATACATGCATGCATACATGCAGGCAAAACTCTCATACACATAAAATAGAAACCGATAAATGCTTTTGAAAGAAGAAAAAGAAGATGTTTTGATAAGAAATCCCAGGACTAGAGGGGACTGACCTAAAGAGGCGTAGTAGTTGTCTGAAAAACTAGATCCAGCTAAAATCTGACATGATTCTTCTTCTTTAACATTCTTCTAAAATTGAGACATGATATTTGTACATCTTTATGGTACAGTATGATGTACACAACGTATCATGGTCAAACCAGATGCTCTTTCATCTCACCAAACATTAACTATTTTATGTGTTGGAAGTTTTATATTCTTCTACTTTTTTGGAAATCCATCATAGATTGATATAACCAACAGCTACAGAAAGCCACAACTAACTGTGTTTATCCAGCTCCTGTGTGTGTCCATCTGTGCCCTGCCTTTCCCAGTCTCTCTCAGCCGCTAATACACTCCATTCTTCTATGGGACTAGCTTTACAAGCTTCCACACATGAGGGAAAACATGCCCCCTCGAGTGATTCTTTAAAATATGCCCACAAGCCAAGGTGCCATGTCAATTCTGTTCACTTGTTTACACAACCATTCATTTTTCTATATTTCCTCAGCAAATGCGCTCTGGCATCATGGTTCTCTTCATTACTAAAACCCATCATTCGGAGATATGAGTTCTAGTTGCAGCTTTTGGCTAGATCACGAATGAGAACAGTGACAAGCGGCTTCCCTTTAAGCATCAGTGTCTCTGAGGAGACCAGATAGGATGTCTCTAACCCTCCTTCCAAAACAAGTGTCTATGTGCTGTCCTCTGTATTACATACTGGAAGAACAACAAGATACAAAGTGACAGACCTTGCTTTATAGGGCCCCATAGTCATGTGGAAAAAATAAATGTAACTGGTGTGCATTTGGTCCTTCGTGCTAGAGAATAGCATTTTCACATACAAATAATTTTATGAGCAAATAAATGGGATGCCGTTCATAGTCCAGGATTTGCAGGAGAGTTATTTTCTCATTTTTCCTCCCCAAGATGGATGGATGGTCATGGACAAAAACTTCAAATAAAGTTGAAGACTGGTGGTTTTTCAGCCCAGTAAAGGCAGCATGAGTGTTTTGTTTGGACCATGGCAAGTTTTTAAAAATTTAAGTCAACATTTAGCAGCTGAGAATTTTCTCATTAAAATTCAGATTTCTAGCTCCCCTTGTAAAAGCTTACCATCTATCAACCAGAAGCTGCAGTGCAGACAATGGCAACCAAACATGCCAGTTTCACCTTTTTCTTTTAGAATAAATGGATCTTGTAAAAACCTGTTATATTATATATAGGCGTATGTGTGTGTACATGTGTGCAGGAGGCCTCAGAGGCCAGAGAGGGGCATCAGGTGCCCTGAAACTGGAGTTATAGGTGGTTGGAATCTAACTGACATAGGTTCTGAGAAGCGAACTCAGGTCGTCTTCAAGAGAAGCAAGCCCTCTTAGACACGGAACCATCTCTCCAGCTTCTAAATGTTTTCTTTTCTATTTTTTGTTAGAATATACTAATTATACAAAATAATGGAACTCACTATGCCATTTTACATGTGTATATGATGTACTTTGATCATATTTACCTCCCATCCACCAGCACCCCGTCCATCTTCTCAAGTATTCCACTTCTATTTTCATTGAAAAAACAAAACAAAACAAAACAAAACAAAACAAAACAAAAGGAAACATGTGACCTCTGCCCTTCCAAGTATGGTGTATTTCATTCAACATCTATCAGTTTTCCCTGCAAATTACATGATTTTCTTCTTTATGACTAAAGACAATGCCATTGTGCATGTATGTGTGCACACAAATACACATAGACATATATACATATGTAGAGATATGTATACATATTTGCCTTTCATTGGGCTCCTAGGCTGATTTCAATATGGCTATTGTAAGTAAATGCTCCCAAAACAGGTATGTGTAGCTATCAGAATATGATATGCTACCCTTGAAGAAATGGAAGTACTACCCTTGGCTTTACCCTGAGATATATGAACCCAAAGTAAATATCCATCATGACTTCTCAATAATGAACTTTTAATGTTGCTGGCAAAATAAGGGGTGGATGGGTGGGTAGAAATTAGATAGATAGATAGATAGATAGATAGATAGATAGATTTAAATATTTGAATGCAATGAAAATCAGGCATTTATTACCCAGCTAATATTAGCATGCTTAGATATTTTACTGAGAAAAAAAAATGTTTCTAAACCTGGAAAAACACACCTAATGTCATCTTCCTTTCCCTCAGGATACTTGGTCAGTGACTCTTTGTCTTACCGTGACATGGTAACCTGGCTCTCTGAAGAAATGGTCTCCGATTTGTAGAATTTGCCAAGTACTGTGTATAAGTTTTGCTGCCATGAGCAAACTCTGGACTACTTTAAGCCTTAGCACACAGCATTTGTAAGGTTTAAGCCATTCTCTCTTGTAAGCCAGTATAGAATTCTTAACATCATATCCTGTCTAATATGTATGGAACTGTAGAATTTGTGCCACTCCTTCCTGACCCAGAGCCCTAGGATGGAGACAAGAAATAGTGACATAAGCTATCCTTGCCTCCAGAAATGGCAGTCTAATTCAGTTGATACATCTAGTACCTCTGTAACCATCAGCCATCAGAGAGCCTGGTCTCTAGTTTGGCTCCTTTTGCTGTTTTTAAATTTCATTACCAAAGGCAACTTGGGAAGGAAAAGTTTTATTTTATCTAACGCTCCATCACTGAGGGAAGTCGAGGCAGGAAACTGGAGGCAGAAACTGAACAGAAGCCAGGAACAGATGCTGCTTGGTGGCTTGCTTCCCATAGCTCACTCAGTCTACCTTCTTAATAGCATCCAGTATCACCAGCCCAGGGCTAGCACTTCCCACAATGACCTGGGTCCTTCCACACCAATCATCGATCTAGAAAAAGCCCAATAGACTTGTCCACCGTCTAATCTGGCAAGGGTATTTTCTCAGTTGAAGTTCCTTCTTCCCAAATGACTCCTCTAGCTTATGTCAAATGTCCTGCCCTAAATCAATACTTGATAATCCAGTGGCAACAAAAAACTTATTACACTCAAAACAAAATTTTTATATTCCTTCCGGAAGTCCAGGGTATTCTACCACTAAGTTTCTCCTACTCCCTGTCCAGCTGAAACCTTTGCCCCTGAGTCCTTTTCAATCTCCTGTTTTCCACCCAGAAGTAAGTGTTACATGACCAACTCCCAAATTTGCCTTAAAAGGTCTAGTGCCCTGCAACCCATTGCAACAACTCCAAATAGGCCCATTAACTCTCACCTACAGGCCTGTTCATCTGTTTTCTGCTTGCCTGCTCAGCTTCTCGTATTCCCTTTCCCAAAGATAACCAGAGGGATCTTTTAAGAACATGAATTAGATAATTTACTTCCTTGTTTCTTACCGTCCAAGGGCTTCCCACTGATCTCAGAAGCCCTGTTCCACCACATTGTCTGGCCTTGTGCCTTCAGCCTTTCTTACACCCCTCTCAAGTTTGGGGTTTTTACATTTTCCCTGCTCTTGCTCACCACTGAGTCTTAGCCAGGTTCTCTCCCTCCCTTCCTCCTTTCCTCTCTCTTTCTTCCTCTCTCTCCTCAGTGTGTGTCCCTAAATATTTGTAATAACCAGTTCCTTCTCTTTCTTCAGAATATCATTTAAAGCCTTCTTTGCCCATCCTATGTATAACACAGTGGTTCCCTATTCCATCAGCCTGCCCCTCCGTCTCTCTGTCTCTGTCTGTCTATCTATGTGTCTCTTGATCTCTCCTAAATTAATAATTAACTGAGTGAAGTTAAGGATGAAGTGAAGAACTTTGATAATTCAAAGTTTTCTTCTGGCTCTCACATTTTGCAAGCTTATGGGAAGAGTGTATTTTCACACTTACTGGTGTGGTTCCAGCTAGTGAAGTGGAATGGAGGGAGGGGAATGGAGGAAGAAGGCACCATCATTCAGTAGCAGGAGAGGCTCCCTGGAGGAAGTGATAGATGCACTGGAATTTTTCAGCGCTAAGAATAACTTAGCAGAAAACATTTGTTATCTTACAAAATCTAAGCTTCATTTCAATTGCTAACTCTCCTAGTGAGCTTAAAATGTCATTGTGTTCATAGGAAGTTGATGGGCACACTTTTCAGGAATATCTACCTTGCCTAAACTACATTGTCCTTAAATGGCAGTGAGCATGTGTGTGTGTGTGGGTGCATGTGCGTGCGTGCACAGGTTCAAAACACACCAATTTCCAGGTTAATTTTGACACAGATAAAGACCTTGCAGAATTTGCCCAGAGGCCCACTGACTTGACCCCCTTCACTGGCTCCATATCTGAAGGAAGGATCTGTTCCACACCTCAGAAAAGGCCCACTTAGGACAGGAAATGAGTCATCTGTGTCCCACAGGACCTCTCACAGGTTGGACTACACTAAATATGAAACATTATGCTGGAACAAAGTCATGACATGTTTGTTCCTTCCCATACTGTGCGACGTTTCACAACCTCACAGTTCTTTGCCCTGGAGCTTTCAGAGGTCTGTGAAGATCACCAGTCTGAGCCTCTTGGTCTATATGGGGGAACCAGGGCCCAGAGAAGGTGAGTGCCTTGCCTAAGTTTACACAGAATACTCTCCAATAACTGCCCTGAACACTGGACAAATGTTCTATAGCAACAGGTCAACTGATGACTAAACTTATTACATTTTTTGTTTGTTTAGTGCTTATATGCAATTTGTTAAGCACTTATTCACTATAGGTAATTGAAAAGAATAAAGTTTTATCAAGTAAGAGCTGGTAACATGGAGATTCTTGAGCATCCAAAAGGAATCAGCTCAAAACACTAAAAGGAGTCATTGAAAGGGAAGCTATGAAAACCCATGTCTACTAATAACAAGAGGAAAATGTCATTTGAACTATCTGTAAAGTACTATGTCATTTTAAACAAGCCAGACAATGAATCATTCTCATTTCTCTATCTATAGATGCAATGATTTATCATTTTTGGTAGCTTAAAATCTGTTTTTACAAGCCACCCAATCACACAACAGTCTGTGACTGGTGACATAAAGTCTTGGAGGTTGGAGGAGAACATTAACTCCAAAGATAATGAGAGGTGTTTGCGTGGGCCTTTCCAATTGTCAAGGGCACAGCTGGGGTTTAGTAATTACAGCATTTCAAGACAGGCACATTGAAGGTTGATGGGGCTTGATGGCCCACAGAAATGTTTTTCTCTTTTCCTATGTTTATAGCTAGTCTGAGAACATGCAACAGACCCCTCAAATGGTAGAAAAATTAGAAACAAATTCTGGCTTCTTATAGTACTGTCTTTCCTTTATCTGCCTCTACTGTCTCCCCTTATATAAAAGAATAGAGTTGAAATAGAGTCAGGCTTTCTGTTTCAGAGTCCTATAAAAACAAGATTGGATGGTTTGACCAGTGGTCCTCAGACTTGGAGTGCCCCCGCCCCCTTGGCCCTTCTTCCAGAGCATCTAATGTCCTGAGTATGTGAGAGCACCCACAAACCAGCACTCTAACAAGCAGTCCCAGCTCATCCTGACACACTTGACATGGAGCAATGGTCCCGGGACCCTGCCAGCCCTCACTCTTTCTCCTGGTCCTGTTTATCCACTGGTCAATGACACTAGTCCGGGATCCTCTCTGAGCTTCTGCCCTGATTCATGCAACAGAGCTTTAATGACTTGGGAATTGGCTGTCCCTTGCCTCCAGTTGCCTTGGTAGTTCAAGTAGGCCATGTGCTTGCAGAAACATTTGACTCAAACCTAGTTCATTTCTGCAGAACACAGTGTGAACTGTGTGGCGGCTGAGGGCTCCCAGCTGGTTCCTCCATGCTGCATGCCACCCACAGTGTTCTGGCTGTGACCTGCTCTCTTCTACAACAGGCCCAGCCTACAATCACATGGCTTTAAGGGCAACCTCTGAAACCCACTTCCTGTCCCAAGCAGGAATGTTTGGGAAGTGGACTGATTCCATCTAAAACATTTCCTTCTTAGATCTGGAACCTATCACACCCACTCCCTCAAGCTCACCCCACAGGATGACGCTCCAGGTTAGCTACGTTGAAATACTCAGAGAAAACAAATCCTGGAAAGAGAGTGAAATCCTTAAAGAGGGGAGATGCAATTCAGAGCAGTGGTTCCTTTTCTTTCCCTTGCTGTTTTAATGAATCCATACAGCAAATACAATTTTTTTCTTTAACATTTTCAAATTCTCAAAACTGGAGAACCAGCTGCTGTAGACTGGCCTGATGGAGCTCATATTCATGAAATCTCTGATTCCTCTAGGAAATAAATCTTCTGGTTCCTTCCAATGCCCTAAAACTAGAAGCTGTCCTGGAAATGACTTTTCCTATCTATAATTACCCATCATTCCCCACTGGGTACAGGTGTTCTCACTTAGCCTTTTTGAAGGTTGAAGACTTCCACAAATATCTAGCTTCTACATGTTGACTCTGAACTATTTCTTACTTAATTATTTATTTACTTACTTGCTTACTTACTTACTTAATTTTCATGCTTGTTGTTCCTGCATGTATGTCTCTATACCACACATGCTCATTTCTCTTCCAGGGAAGCCAGAAGAGAACATTAGATCCTCCGGAAGTGGAAGTACAGGTAGTTGTGGGTCCCTAAATAGGGGCAGGGAATTGAACCAGGTCCCCTGGAAGAGCAGCTCTTACCCCATGGGGCAGCTCTCCACAGTCCCTGTTGACTGTTTCTCTCAAGGGTCTTCTGAGCCTTGTGTTTTAAGATTCAACACATTTGTGAACGTTTTTCTTCATCATCTTTAAATACTTTTTATTTCTATATCCTTCATGAGGTAACAAAGCAAAGCTATTTTGTGTCTAAAGCACAAAATACCTGTCTATGGAGGGAAAGTCTCAAATTGCCAAAGACAGTTTTCAAAGTCCCCTGGCATTCTCCTTGGCTGAGAGCGGCAAGTGGCTGACTAAGCCCAATCAAGTTCGTTTGGTTCTCATTGACTAGAATATGCACTAGCCCTCTAGTTTTTGGTGAAACTATGGTGGTATAATGTGACATATGCTTCAAGGAAAAATTTCATATATAATTAGCCAGCACTGCTAAACGGGATCTACAAGAAGTTAATTTCCTTTCTTTACAAAGGTTCTGGTCAGCAAGAGATGAGGCTCCACACTCCCAGCCTGGGCTGATATAATTTCAGACAAAGCAAAGGAAGTGGCACATTCTTTAGCTTATAGACCTTGAACAACAATATGGCTCATTATGCGGTACATTTCTGTTAGACCTTTACTGTCAATGTGGCCCATTGTATGGTATACTAGACATTAATGGTCAACATGGCATACCATTTGGAAGCTTGCTAACTGTTGTGAAGCCATGCCCCCTTGGTCTTGCCTTGAGTATCATTCCCCCTTTGGCTGGCTGCTGAGGCAGTGCCGAAGGGCAGTGAATGGCTGAAGCTCCCTGCAGTGGGCAGCATGTGGCTGGCTGACTGGCAGTCAAGCCCCGGAAGTTCAGTGGCAAATCTCCAGGGAGGAGGGGAGGCCCTCCCTTCCCAAGAACAAATGATGAATCTCAGGCGGCGACTGTGGAAAGTTGACAGTATCATGCAACATGCAATCACTCAGCACCCAGCACATTTATTTGAAATCAGGGATTTATAAACCTTGGGCAGTAAAAGGGGTTTCTACGGTGAATGTGTTTGATTCGCTGGGGTCAAGGGTGTCAGGAATGCTTGATTTACATGTAGTGGTATAGTACCTCATTTGCATGCAGTAGCACAGTATCCTAAGAAGGAGAGCATAGTACTTCAATATGCAGTGGGTGATAGAATAACTAAGCCAGGACACCAAGGCATCTTATTAGCATAGGGTATGAACCTCCTGGAATCTCCAAGCAGATGCTTATCAGGAAAGGGTCTGGCCTGTAATTTTCCTGGAAGACTATGTGATACTCCTTACAAAATCTGGGGTTGCCAGATCAGGTGGAGAGAGAACTGTGCTGAGAAGAGGGAGTCCACCCTTTTAGACCTAGCAAGCGGCTATCTGAAAAGGTCAGACTTCAACTTTATCCAGCAGAGTTCCACAAACAGTGACTAAGACAAGGGGTGGGCCCCAAAAGTAACCTACAGAAGAACAAAAATGAGACCTGGAGGACAGAGATGAACAACAGCTCCAGAAAAGACTGTCAGAAGAAAGGCCAGCTCTATCTATAAAGATATGTTGGTTCAATATTCTTTTCTTTTTCCCTTTTTTGCAGGCAATTCTAGTTGGGCTTTTGTCATTGAAAACCAAAATAATGAGGACCTCCCCTAGCAGTTGACTTGGAAAGGGACAGGAAGGAGATGAGGGAAGGAGGGTGGGAATGGGAGGGAATGAGGGAAGGGGCTACAGGTGGGATACAAAGTAAATAACCTGTGATTAATATTTAAAAAATAAAAATTAAAAAAAGAAAACCAAAATAATTTTATTGAATGCTCCTTCAACTATTACTACTAAACAGATTTCTGTATACCAAGGATTCCTAGTTGGAGATCACTAACCAAGCATGGAAATAATCAACTCTAAATCTAAAACTCCTCAGATCATTGATTATTGTGAGATTATTATGTAAGAAAAATTCTCAGGGCCAATGAGAAACAAAATTACTTTACTTGTGTCACTGTTTTTATAGACAACAGGCAACCAAGAAGTAGGCCAGGTTAAAAAGCCATGGAGAAAGTCTTAGGAGTCCTTAGAAAGTACAAAATGGTGCCATGAATGTTCAAAGAAGAGGAACTTCCAGAAGGTGTTTTGCTTTCATAGAATAAGGCATATTGGAGTTGAGCCTTGAAGAATTGAGTCATTGGACTGTACTACCTCTTAATCTAGTAGTGAGAAGCTTAAACCCAATAGTGATGCCAAGTGGAATGCTAACCCAGGCTTAGGACAGATAGCTGCTACTGGCTCCCTGGGCACAGTAAATGGAGTCATGTAGCCTTCATTTTGAGATGAGATTCTGGCTATCCACAGGTCTGATAAGATGTAAATATAATTTTTATTCACCAGATATAATTGTTGTCTCAGAGGCTTACTGCTGAATAAGCTCCCCCTTTCTAGTTCTTGCTGAACTCTGGCTGACTGGTTTAATTCAGCTGTTGTGGTCCAAACTCCTCTCCATGCTGACTGATTCACACTGGCTTCTCTCAGCTTCTGATTGAATTGCTCTGCTTGGCCTCAAAGTAATGTTGTTAATCTGTTCTAATTTTCTGGCTCATTCTCATTCTCTGGCTCATTCTATCTTCACTT
Organism: Psammomys obesus; assembly: GCF_907164565.1. NCBI lineage: Eukaryota > Metazoa > Chordata > Mammalia > Rodentia > Muridae > Psammomys > Psammomys obesus. The sequence continues at coordinate 4,407,419 of NW_026596064.1, forward strand.
GAACCTGTCTCTGTAAAATTATCCCAGTGAAACTGCTTCCTCCTACTTTCAAAATCTCTCTCTCTCTCTCTTAGGTTTCCTCTCTTTTCTGTCCTCCTGAGAGTTGGGCCTTAGACTCATTCTGTCAAGTCTTTCTCTGATTGTCACTTTGTGTGCCCTTCAATTACATGTCACTTTCAAACATGGCTGCTTCCTTCAACAGACTAAGTTTACCTTCATTGTTTGTGATTAAAGGTCTGTACTAAGGTTGTGTCTGTATTCTAGCCAGATTATACTATAATCCACAGCATGTCTGCATTCTGCCTGGATCATATCTTTGGATGTGATCCCTTGCCAATGCAGCCATGTTGATGGATTAAAGTTCCTCTACAATAGGGACATGAAAATACAAGGGCTCCCCACCTGTAAAATCATCTCATGGCAGCCTAAAATCATAAAAGCAGATATCATAGAATCATAAGCTATCAAAGGTGGAAGATACTGTGAAATTTGATAGATGAGCATCTGGTCATCTGAAGAGGTCAAGCGCATGTCTAAGACCAGCACTGCAAAATCACGCCAAGACCTCTGTCTCTGCAGAACTGAGAGACAACAGCCAAATAAGGCAAAGTCTTCATTTCAATCCCCATCCCCTTGGTGGGAGTAAGAAATTTCTGGAATTGTATTTTCACAGCGCTATCTTTTATCTGGCCCTGGATTAGAAGGGACTTGATTTCTTGTACTAAGTCACACAGAAGACTTATGGAAGACTTACATTGTCTCTTTAGCAAGTGCCATCAAAGCCACACAAGAAAGCCCTGGCTGGGAATGCACTCCTTCATCTGTTGATGAGCCTGAATGAAATATGGATGTTGTCTTGTGATGGCTGTGTGGGAGTCTGGTCCCAATGCTCACCAAAACTTTTCTCCATAAGTCATAATATGACATAGCCAATAGAGAAATAAATATGCATATAAGAAAGAAGGGGGTATACCTGTGTTGGAAGCCTTTTCTCCAAAGCACATGAAGGGTGCTGGATCTTGGGTGGAGTGAGAAGCAGCTTTACACGAAAGCCTAATAATGTTCCTTTTCTTTGTGCAGGCTTTGCCATTCATGTCCATTTCCTTTTATTTTACTTAAAAATAAGATTTTAAAATGGTTTCAGTTTGTTGGACTGACTGTCACTTTACTTTGCTCTTATTTATCCCCCTCCATAGGGCCCTCCCTCAGTTCCTGTGCCTCTCAATTCTGGCTGCCTTTCTCCCCTCATACAGTTTCTCATTTGCTTTCAGGTCACACTTGTTGTGTTACTCTTTTCCCTACCCTCCCTCTTACTGACGATCTCTTCCCCTCTTTACAGTTTCCTTTTTACTTTCACGTTTTATACCACAAAAAAAATACATCTATGTCTGGGTGCTACGTAGCCACTCTGCCAATTGTTTCCTCTCCTTCTGCAGAAGCTTTGTCATTGCGTATAATCCATTTCTCAGGTTTGGAGTTTCGTCTTGTGCCTTTGGGTTCTTTCTCACAATAGGCCTTCCCCGTGAACTTCTCTAGATCTTGATAGGTTTTACCTGTTTTTCTGCAGCAATTTCAACGTTTCAGGTCTTGCATTCAAGTCTTTAATTCATTTGAATTCATCTTCATTGTGGTGAGAAAGATTTTTGTCTCACCCTCTGCAGGTACATATCAGATTTCCCACCACTTGCGGTGAGGCTCCATTTCTCTAACTTGTGTTTTTTCATTTGTTTGTTTGCGCCTCTGTTCAGAATTAGGTATCTATAGCTCTGTGTGTTTATTTCTGGGCTCTGCGTTTTGTTCTGTTGGCCTGCATGTCTGTTATTCTGCCAGTGTCCCACTGGTTTTGCTACTATGACTCTGTAGCATGGCTTGAGCTCAGGTGATGTCTTCCATGTTGTTCTTTCCATCTAGGACAGCTTAGCCTATCTGAAGCCTTTTGTGCTTCTGTGTGAATTTTAGAGTTTCTTTTCTATTTCTGTAAAGAAAAGTAATTGGGATTCTGATAGAAGTACTTAATCTGTAGATTGTCTCTAGTAATAAGACCGATTTCACCATGTTGATTCGCCAATCTGTGAGCACGAGAGGTTGCTCCTTCCGGTATCTTCAGTCCTTTTTTTCAGGCTTAATGGAGGATTCTTTCACCTTCTTAGTCAGAGTTATTCCTAAGAATTCAGTGTATTTTTTTAAATTACTGTGAATTGATTTTTTTATTGATTATTAGCAAGTTAGTTATTATTACACAGAAGGGCTCTTGATAGTTTCTGCATGTTCATTTTGTATCCTGCTCCTTTGACGAAAGTGTTTCGAGTCTTCTCGTCGAGTAATTTCTTCTCACCAAGTAATGAAGATGTTCAAAAATGAGATCATGTCATCTGCAAGCAGGGCGCTCTTCCTTTTCCCTTTCTACCCCTTTTCATTCTTCTCTTGCTTCATCGCACAAGTGAAGACTTTGAGCGCGACATCACCTAACAGGGAGGAGAGTAGCCACCCTATCCTTGTTCTCACTTCAGAAGAAATGCTTGCAGCTCCTCTCCATTTAGTATAATGTCTGTAAGTCTGTCATTCATTTATGGTCTGTATTATTTTCACATATGTTCCTGGTTTCTTCTGGTCTTTTATCAGGTAGTCATGTTGAACTTTATCAAAGGCTTTTTCTACATCTATTAAGATGGTCCTGTGAGTTCTATCCTTGCGTCTATTTAAGTGTTGAATTGCTCTTATTAACTCATATGTTGAACAATCCTTGAACCCCAAGGAACAGGATCATGATACAGGATTTTTATGATGTGCTCTTTAATATTATTTAAAAGAATTTATTGAGTTTTGTTGATCAGGAAGGCTTGTCTACTGTTTCATTTTGTTATTTTGCCTTTAGTTTTGGTGACTGGGCAATACTAGCTTTGTTGAATGAGTCTCTAAGTGTTCTTTCCCTTTCTATCCTGAGGCGTTGTTTGAAGAGTATTGGTGGTGACTCTTACAATGAATTCAGCAGTGAATCACTTAGTCCTGGGGCTTCCTTTATGGGAATAAGTTTTATTATTGCTTCAATCTTGATTACATCACTTATGTCTTCTTGATTTAATTTTGGTGGCTCATATATGTCTGTGAATTTATCTATTTCTTATGGATTTTCCAGTTTTAGAGAATCTAACACTTTCAAAGTATTACTTACTGATCCCTGGAAGGAACCTGTTGCAACTGCCTCCTTTTCATCTCTAGTTTTCACTCTGAGTATTATTTTGGTCAATTAGGCTGGGGATTTGTCAATCTTGTTTATCCTCTCAAGGGACTTAATTGTTATTTTGTTGTTGTTGTTTATCAGTTTTGTCTAGTGTTCTTTTGTTAAATGTGTACTCTGTTTGATGCTGCCCTGATCCTTATTGTCATTTGTTACCTCCTGCCTTGGTGTGTTTGGTGTGTGTCTGGTTCTTGCTTTTCTAAAGTCTTGAGTTACATCAAATGTCCTAGTTAACATTAACTTTTAACTTGACATGACCTAGAATCACCAGAAAAAGAATACCAATTGAGTAATTGATATGTGTCCATCTATGTAGTAGCTTATCTATCTGTGATGTCTTATTGATCATTTTCACTGTTCTAAGAAAACCAAGGCTACTGTGGGTATCACCATTGTATGAGCAGGTCCTCCTATACTGTAAGAAAAGCTGGCAAAGGGTCTGAAGAGATGGCTCAGTGATTAAGAGCATTTACTCTTCTTGCGGAGGACCCAAGTTCAGTTCCCAGCACCCATGTCAGTGGCTTACAACACCTATAACTCCTACTCCAGAGAAGCTGGCAATCTCTGGTAGCCTCTGGGGGGTAACCACATACATGTTTACAAACAAACACACAGAAACACAAACATACCTATAAAATTAAAACAAAATAAAATAAGGAAGCTAGGTAAGTATGAGCCTGTGGAAGAGCCAGAGTAGAAGGCCGTGCCTTGAATTACTAACCCGACTTTGTTCAATGGCTTATTGTAATGCATAAAGCCAAATAAGTCTTTCTCTCCCCTCCAGAACTTTTGGTCACAGTATTTTATCAAAGCAGCAGAGAACTTACTAATACAGTTAGGTCATTTGTTTGAGATCTCTGCTACTTTGTAAGAGTAGGCACTCATAGCTATAAACTTCCCTCATAGTACAGCCTTAGCTGTGTGCCCTATGGATTCCAACTGGTTGTACTCTCATTTTCACTTGTTCTGAGAACATTTTAATTATCTAAACAACTCACTGCTTATTAAAAAAGCATATATTATTCGGTCTCCATATGTTTTGTAGTTTTTCTTGTCATTGACTTCTCGGTTTTTGTTATTTGTTTGGTTTTGATCATTTTATTTTATGTGTAAGAGTATTTTGCCTATATACATGTCTGTGTACCATGTGCCTGCCTAATGATGTGGAAGAAGGAATCGATTCCCCTAGAACTGGAGTCTCAGACATTTGTTGTCAGCTGCCATATGGTCCTTTCCAAGATCAAGTGCTCTTAACCACTAAGCAATCTCTCCAAACCTTTGACTTCTACTTTTAATCCACTACAGAATCAGTGTACTTTTTTTTAATTGTTGAGACATGTTTTATGACCTATAATATGGGTCTGTTTTAGAGGGTCAATAAACTGCTGAAGAAAATACATATTTCATTTCTGCAGTATAGTTTAACGATGAAGTTTCTTTGTTGTTCTTCCCTGTGAATGACCCATTTTAAAATGAGAGCAGGGTAGTGAAATCAGCTACTATTGAATCAGGATTCGACAGACCTTTAATATCCATGAGTGCTTGCTTCTTATAAAATTGACTACCTCAACATATATTGCATATATATTTATAATTGTTAAGTCATTCCAGTGGATTGTTCTAACAGTATGCAATGGCCTTCTAGATCTATTCTGACTAATTTTTCCTTTGAAGCCCACTTTATTGAGTACTAGAATAGCTATCCCAGCATATTTCTAGATTCATTTTGATTCAATTCAAATTGAATTCTACCCCTTGACTCTCAGTCTTTGGTTGTCTTTATCATTGAGATTTGACTGGAGATGATTATATCTATGTTCTTTATCTAGTCATTCAGTCTGTGTCTCTTCATTGGTGAGTTGAGGATGTTTACACTTAATGATTCTTATTAAGAGATGTTTACTAACCCTTGTGGAGCTTGGTTCTTTTCTCATAGCTAGATTATTGTTTGTTTCTTTTTTTCTCCCCATTAGCATGAGAAGATTCCTCATTTACTATTTGAACACAGCTCTCATTTGTTTATCTATCCCTCCAAAAACTTCATTCCCTTCTTTTTCACATTACTTTCTCTCTCTCTCTCTCTACACAAGGTCTCAAGTACCTTCTATAGTCAGGTTTGGTGGTCATGAACTGCCTTAGTCTGTGCTTGTCTCAAAATTCTTTTATTTCTTTGTCAATTTTAAAGGATAGCTTTGCTGTATTTAGCAATCTTGACTAGCAGTGATTTACACTCAAGACTTAAGCTATATTGGTCCATGATTTTTTTGGCTTTTGGAGTTGCTTGGCAGAGAGATTATATTACTTTGATGTGTTTGTCTTTGTAGGTGAGTTGGCCTTTTTCCTGCACAGCTTTTAATAATTATTTGCTTTTTGTTCTTCACATCTTGGACTGTTCTGGAGAAGGTCTTGTTGTGTCTATTTGGGGCTCTAATTGCCTTTTGTGTTTGAACATCCATTTTCTAGATTTAGGAAATTTTTTCTATAATTTTATCAAATAGATTCTCTACTCTTCAGTGTTTATCTCAGCTTCTTTTCTAGCCCCTGAATTCTTAGGTTTGGTCTCTTGAGACTATCCCGGAGTTCTTGGATGTTGTGGTCATGTCCATTTTTTACTTGATTTTTAAATTTTTTTTATTAATTACAGTTTATTCACTTTGTATCCCAGCTGTAGCCCCCTCCCTCATTTTCTCCCAATCCAGCCTTCCTCCCTGTTCTCCTCCCATGCCCCTCCCCAAGTCCACTGATAGGGGAGGTCCTCCTCCCCTTCCATCTAACCCTAACCTGTCAGGTCTCATCAGAACTGGCTACATTGTCTTCCTTTGTGGCCTAGTAAGGCTACTCCCCCATCAGAGGCAGGTGATCAAAGGGCCAGCCACTGAGTTCATGTCAGAGACAGTCCCTGTTCCCATTACTAGGGAACCCACTTGGAGACTAAGCTGCCATGGGCTACATCTGTGCAGGGGTTCTAGGTTATCTCCATGAATGGTCCTTGATTGGAGTATCAGTCTCAGAAAAGACCCCTCTGCCCAGATATTTTGGTTCTGTTGCTCTCCTTGTGGAGCTCCTGTCCTCAGTATCTACTTTGATACCCTGCTGGGTAGAGTCTTTCAGAGGCCCTCTGTGGTAGGCTCCTGTCCTGTTCCCTCTTTTTCCCTCTTCCAACATCCATCCCATTTGCCTTTCTGAGTGTGGATTGATCATCTCACCCAGGGTCTTCCTTCTTGCCCAGTGTCCTTAGGTATATAGATTTTAGTATGTTTGTCCTACATTATATGTCTAATATCCATTTATAAGTGAATATATACCATGTATGTCTTTCTGCTTCTGGGATACCTCACTGAGGATGATCTTTTCTAGATCCCACCATTTGCCTGCAAATTTCATGATTTCCTTGTTTTTAATTGCTGAGTAATAATCCATTGTGTAAATGTACCACAATTTCTATATCCATTCCTCCGTTGAGGGTCATCTGGGTTGTTTCCAGATTCTGGCTATTATGAATAAAGCTCCTATGAACATGGATGAGCAAATGTCCTTGTTGTCTAAGAGTGGTATAGCTGGATCTTGAGGAAGCACTATTCCTAATTGTCTGAGAAAGTGTCAAATTGTTTAACTTGATATTTGAGTGAAACATTTCCTCAACCTTATTCTCCAACTAGAATACCCTCTTTTTTTTTTTTTTTGCTTGATTTGTGTTTATTTGTCCTGATTTCCACTGTGTTTTTCATTTACTCAATTAAGTTTTCCATTTCCAAAGTTTGTTTAATTTTTTAAGATCTCCGGCTTCTTTCTAAATTTTTCTTCCATGCTGCTCACTCTTTCACCTTTATTGCTTCTTTTCTCCTTCATTTTGCTGAATTCTGTTCCATGTTGCTGACTTTCATATTGGGTTCAGGCTTGAATTCATTTGATTGTATCCTCCTTAAGGTTATTTGTCATTTTTACTAGTAAGCTCTTGAAATCTTCACATAGCACTTTGCCTGTTTTAGCATTGTTCAACTCAGTAGTTAAAGAGGTGTGATCTTTCAGAGATGTTGACTCACCTTGTCATTTGGCATCTTGCGTGTTTCTGTGAGGTGCCATTTGCATGTGTTGGACATCTCATCTAGTTTGATTAGGGGATTTTCTTATCGAATAGTCTATTCCTAAGGGCTCACGTTAGAATGGCTTCAGAATGGTATAAGAAATAAGAATATACTTAAAATCAGTTAATGTTCATTGACCTAACCAGCAACCATTGTCCAGGAAATGGGAAAGTTGGGGACTGTGCTTCCTGGTTGTTTTCGGGGAGCCATACAGCTGGAGCTCTGTCTGGTGAGGGTTAATCCCTGAAAAGCACCTGTCTTTGGCTCTGTGTTCTTCAGGTATCCTATCATTACTTTTGTACAGTTCTGAAGCACTTCCTTTTTCTCTCTTTGAAATACACCTTTTTTTTTTTTTCATGTTTTGATTTTTCCTCACCAAGTCACATGGAGACAGCATCTAATCTACTATCTTTCACCTGGAAGTCCTCTAAATCCATTTTCATAATACTACCTCAGCACCCTTTTGAAGCATTCAGACAGAGTTTCATGATGCTCCTACCCCCCCAAAAAAAAAAAAAAACCAAATAAAAATCCCAGATAAAGTAACTGAGGCTTATAGACAGGGAACAACCTGTCCCTTAATCCTGATCTCAGTGGAGAGCTGGAACAATCGGAGCCTACTCTGCCTCACTGGTGGCCAACATTTTCTTGGCCCACAGTCTATCCTGATCCACCACTAGCAGCAGTGAGCAATGAGACGCCAGAGCCTTTCTGGAAGCCTTTTGGGGCAGAGGTATGAGGTTCTGGGGTACTCTTCCATGACTTGTGCCCGACATTCTGCAAAGCTACTTCTTTTTGAAACTTCTGCTATCAGTAAAAGGACTGATTGGAGGGAACACTGAAGAGGATATACATACCAGTGATTAAATAACAAATAAGCCCATCAGCTGTCTTACACACTAATAGCTCACACAGACTGCTTATATTTTGTCTGTGGTACTAAGTGTTGGACATGAGACCAATCTAAGCCTTCAGCCTTTTCTGATGAGCATGCATTCAAATAGGAAAAACACAGTCTTGAAGACAAATAACTGCTCACTGGCAGCAAGAGCAACCGAAGCACAGATTGGTACAAAGTGCTCTGGAAGCCCAGAGGAGGAGGATGTGACTAAGCCTCCTTCCCTTGTGATCAAGCCTGCTGCCCTCTGGGCTGTGAGCTTCCCAAGGGTAGCAGGGACTGGCATGACTCATCCTTATCAAACACAACACAAGGAACGTCTGAGATCACCTGCTAAGGCTCGCTGAATAAACTCTCCCCTGGAAGAGTCATGAAGGGACTGCAGTGCGGCTACCCAGGGCCAGTTGACTGAGTTTGCAAATCTCCCCAAGTCCCTGGTTCTGTGACAAGGACCCCAGCCATCAAGGGCTTATGCTCTCGTCTGTGATGGGAATCAGCTGGCCCGGAGGCCTCTCTCACCTGCCACAGTTATCTTGAAAGGTGGAGGGAGAGATCAAGGCTCCAGGATCCATGGTCACAGCAGGCCAGCTCATCCATCAGGACTCCAGCACCTCACCTTGAACAAGGAAGATAAGGGGATAAAATAACACCTGACACAGCCTTATCATCTGATAGTACAACTTCAGTTTTTCCATTAAAGTAACTGAGAGCCATAGTCCTGCACTCTGTCTGATAAAGAGATCACAGGAAACAAAGCTATTAATTTTTATCTCTGCTCTGCAATAGCAGATTTGAGTGAGTGCAATATATTCAGGGGAGGAGGAGTACTTTTTCTAACAGTACAAACTCGATTATATATATATATTTTTTTTCTTTCTTCGTGCTTTCATTTCTCACATTTGGTGGGGGCATGGGGCATCTCTAGGAGTTTCTAATTGCAGGTGTAATAAATGCAGCAGATCTGACTGTGCTATCACCAACGTATACATCATAAACCTTTCTGTTCTCCATGCTCAACCTCTGTGCTTGGCGGTGGTATATGGATAGTTAATGTACAATATATGGGACTTGAGAGGTTAGTTGCTATAGTAGAACTCAGTAGTCTCACCTTTAAAATGAGGAGTTGGACAGGTGGTCACCATGACCATCCAGCCCTGACACTTCAGGATCCTGGGACTGAGCAGGTCACTGAGCAGATCAGGTGAGATAACAGGGGATGTCTCTCTATGCACAGGTGCTGTGAGATAGCAGCAGAAACGGACAATTACCCTTCCTAACCCACGCTCTGTGCCTCAGGGTCTGCTGAAGGCTGGACTTTCCTGCCAGGTTAGAAGTCTACAAGACCACATGAATGTGCACATATTGAATCTGCGGTGCCTGGGGCCCTGACGTGCCACACACAGTTACCCAAAGTCAACTTCCGGGCCATAGGTCATCTCTCTCTTGGTTCCCCGTACAGAGAACAATCACAACTCTAGGACTTACATAATTTGACTTCCTGTGTTTTACTACTATCCGTTGGTTGCATTGGCTTACTAAGAACAGGTGGCTGGACCTGCTTCATTAGTGATATTGAGGCCCAGACCTTGACCCTTAATAACTCCTGACACACACACACACATACATATATTCGTGTGTGTGTGTGTGTGTGTGTGTGTGTGTGTGTGTGTGTGTATCCCTGTGCTAGGGGGTGGCATATGGATATTACATGTACAATATAAGGAATTTTAGAGGTTAATTACTTCAGTAGTCCCATTTTTAAAATGAGAAGTTAAATATATATGAGTCTGGAGTTATACTATATATACTATATTATATACTAATTATTATATACTATATTAATATATATTGTAGATGTATTAATTTATTAATACATACTATATACCATATTAATACATTGTAGATGTATTAATATATTAATATATAGTATATATTAATTACTGTATAATATATAAAATGTAATATATATATATATATATATATATATATATATATATATATATATATATATATATATATATATATACACATTCATCTGACACTTAATAACAATAGCTGCACAGCCTACTCCACTTAGCACTAAAGGGTGGTCCAGGGATGGAAGAGGTGAGTGATATTTGTTATAGCCCTTAAAGGCCATGCATTAAAAGTTTCTTCCCCAAGGTGTCATTATTAGGAAGTTGCAGATATTGAGGTGGGCAGGGGTACTTAAAGAAGAAAGATCCTTAGGGGCATTTTCCTTACAAATATAAAGGGGCTCCAGCCCCACCCCCCCCTCTCTCCATTTCTCTCTTGGTCTCTCTCTCTCTATTGCTCTCTCTCTCTCTCTCTCTCTCTCTCTCTAGCTCTCTTTCACACTCTCCTCTTCCTCCCTTTCCTCCCCCTCTGATAGAATGGCCAGAGTTTTGTTCTATGGCAGGCTTCCACCGTGAGAGCTCTGCCTTGCCAAGCACCAGAGCTACCGGGCCACATGAGTACAGCCAGAAACCAGGAGCCAAACTAAGTCTTTCCTCCATACAGTTGTTGTTTATGTTTGTTTGTTTCAGATATTTTGTCTCCAGGAGAGAAATCTGACTAACAAAATATTTTACAGCACAGCAACACTCTTCAGGAATTCTTGCGTGGAACATTTGAGGAACATGTCTTTGCATGGCGCCCACATCTGTCAGCTCCAGACCCCCCAGTGGTATCCAGCTGGGGATGGCAATTGATTACAGGTCCCCATGTCTTCACTCTCCTACAGATGCTGGACGAAGACAGAAGAGACAGAACAAGACTTGGTAGAATTCTTGCTGAGGATGAGGTGGGGATAACAGGGGGTTCTTCCTAAGCAGAAACTGTCCAACTGGGTCACTTAAAAACTTGAGGCAAAGCCAAGATCCTTCTCCAGCTTGCCTGTGGCCTCACCTCCAGAAGAGTCTAATTTTCTGTTTCAAATGCAAGTCTTGCTACGTCTTGTTTTTGCTTGCAAATAAAGCTGTAGCAGAATTGGTTTCTGGTAATTGGTAATTGATACCCTACCTACCTCAAAAGAGAAAAACTAAAAGTGGCCAACGTGGAAATACCTGGCAGAGGTGGACAGTGAAAGCACTGGAGTTTTAAATATTTAGACTTGGGGGCTGGAATGGTGGCTCAGTGGAAAAACAAAACAAAACAAAACAAAACATACTTACCACTTTGCCAGAAGACCCTGGTCCGGTTCCAAGCACCCACAGGACAACGAACAACCACCTGTCATGACATTTCCAAGAGATCTGATGCATTCTTCTGACCTCCTCAGGCACTGTATGCATATGTTGCACAGATAGACATACAGGCAACACACACACACACACATAAAAACTATTGTAAAAGGGAAAATTTACACACACATATACACATACATACACACTAATATACACATCACACACACATACATACACACCCTCATGGACACACATTCCAGAAACCTCACATTGGCTCGTCCTTCCACCGTGAGAATCCGGGAAAGAAGCAAAGCCTGATTACAACTGCAGTGCTGTGGGGAGGTGGGAAAGTTGCAGGTCAGGAGCATCTTACCAGATCAGGGACTAGTGTTAGCCCAGAAATAGCCATTCCTTCCCCACCTCTGAGTCAGAAATAACACCCTGCAACTAGCAGATTAAAAAACAAAACAAAACAAAACAAAAAAAAAACTTTTGGAATGTATGAATTTATCATACCACCAGATTCCACCAACCCAAAGGTTAAGAATGTCATCAGGCAGCACAGAAGAGAGGCCCTCATCTTCCTGTAACCTCCTCTCCGCCGTACTCACAAATTTATTTTAAACCTGCCTTTGATTTATGATTTTCTTTGTTCTGTTACTGCAAAACTGCTTCCATATTGGAATATTGTATTCAGGGAGACCTAGATATGTGTTCCCTCGCTGTAATCTCAATGTTTGTTCCAGAATAAGCCATTTTTTCCCCTTTGAGTTGAGAGCTGCTTCTTTCGATGACACTAAATACAAAATCAAAGTAGCGTGGGGGTTCCTGACTGCCCTTGCAAAATGGGAAAGTGGTGACTTTCCTAGCTGCGGTCATGTGATCAAAAGCCCCAGTGTATTCTTCAGAGGAAGCAGCCTCTCACTGGGCTGAAACTTTCAGCCAAGGTTTTGTCATCTGCTTTCTTAAAGAAGAGACATTAAGTGGCCAGAAAGACCAGTTCCTCAGCAATGGGTTTTCAGTGAACACAGAATGATATTCCATAAGACCATTTATTATGCCAGCACGTGATAACAGCTAAAGACATGTTTTCAGGAAAAAAAAATAAGTAAAGACATTGCTGAAAAAAGTATGAGCTAATATCATATAAGTGACCAGAACTGACAAAAGAACACTACCCTGGAAAATCAAAGGAATCACATCTCAGGAGTCTCGACCAGATTCCTAGGTGTCTGGTAGGAAGACAGCATGGAGTTCTATCCTGTGGGATCTGGAGATAAAGACTCGGTCATGACCTCAACCTTGAGATAAGATGAAACTTCTTTTTAAACAGTTTATCTTTCTAAAGTATTCCACTTTAGCCTACTGCTTTGCACTAAATCTGATTGTTGATTGTAATATAAAATTAATTCTCCCAACATATGCAGTAAAGTTGGAATCCCAGAAATGCTATGGTTTGGAGTATGTGCTTGGAGTTATTACGTAGCCCAAATACTTGTAGAAACTTGACTGTAGTGACCCTTTGTTCTACATAACAAACCGATGAAGCAGGGATTATCCAGTTCCATGAATGGGGAAATTGAAGAACAAAGAAATTAAGTAGTTTCCTAACAGCTTATGGAACCAAAACACATAAAGTTTGAATAAACTCATATCTCCTGCTTCAAGCCCAGTCATTTCTCTTGGCTTCCATATTGATTTACCGTTCAGGAAATAGCCAAGGAGTGGGCTAGAGGATCCAACCAGAGTCTGGGATGTTACAGTGGTGAGGCTCAATACCCACTGAGCCCACGATGAATTGTATTGACTAAGATGGCAGCACCAGGCTCCCACCACCCCACACATTCCACCCAAGTATCCATACATGTCTCTTGACTCACTGCCAGATTCCTCTTTAGCATGAGTCACTCTACGCTCCAATTTTTCTCTCTAATCAATTTATCCATCAGCAATTTTATAAGCCTGGAAGAAAGGAGTCTCCTTTCGCTGGACTCCCCAGCAAATGTCTCAAGTCATTCTAATAGTGACAGTAAATCTCAGCCTCAGGAGGCAGCTAATCGATCCTGAAAGCAACATGAGGCGAAGAGCAGGATGGGAGGCCAGAAGTCTAGCCTCCAGGCTCCTGGACTTGACTCAGCTGGGATATGATTGTGGGAAAACCTCTTAATCCATTTGGTGTGGGAATGATGACCAGGGAATGATGAGGCTGTCCTCAACTGTCTTCCCAAGAAGATGTGAGATAATGTCTGGGAAACTCTTTGAGGTCCTCAGAAGCAAGAAGCGGCAGAGGTGCAAGGTGTTATTACATCCAAGCCCACATCAGCCAAGGACACCACAGTTATGGCTTCTACAAAAGCCTTTTCATTGCCCCCCACATGAAAGGGCTGGCTTCTCACCCAGCCCCAATGGGCTTTCCCAAGCTTGGGGATTATGGGGAGTGGGACATCTGGTTCTAGAGAGTGAGTGCTGTTGAAGCAAAGTCTTCCATCTTAAACTTGCAGACTCTCAGCATCGAAGAGGCATTCAGCAATAGTGGCTGTGTGCCAAATCTAAAGAAGGGAAAGCCCAGGACCCAAGCCTTCCACATTTCTCACTCTCCTGGTAGCAGTGCAGGGTTAGATGGCTCTTGTCTCTAACTTCACAGACTTCTTCCTTCAGGGGCATAGGCAGCGTCTTAGGAAAGCATGAAGCAATACCCCATCTTTGCCAAGTACCACCAAGACCCAAAGGCCCAGACTACCGAGTCCTGCAGCTGCCTGTCCTTGGACAAGCCACTTCATCATTTCAAAGTTTGGGAAAAAATGGAAATGAGAGCAATGAGGTCAACCTCTGCCATTTTTTCTTCTCATTTTCTCATCTATTACCTCATCTTCTACAGCTCCCTAGTCTGCTCATCGTCATTGACTGCTTCCATTGTTGTAAGAAAGTGGAAAGGAAACATGACGATGCCTCTGTCTCCATACTACACAGCCAGGACCTGATGTTTTGACAGACAGAACCCTGGAATATAACCCTAGCCTGACCAGGAGGGTAATCTGGAAATTAAATAGAAAGGCAAGTTCTCCATGGGTGGGCACAAGTGAGCTCTACCCACTTCCTGCACAAAAGGTCTGTAGATCTAAAATTCATAGGTCAATGTCATGAGACTAAGAGGACTTTCCAGACTGGGAAGAAAGTTTGGAAAAAAATCTGAACTCTTTTTCCCTTAAAGTTAACTATGAATAAAATGTCTTTTTTAAATTAAATGTTTTAAATATTAGTTATAGTTTACTAACTTTGTATCCCAGCTGTAGCCCACTCCCTCATTCCCTCCCTTTCCCCCCTCCCTCCCTTGTCTTCTCCCTACCCTTTTCCAAGTCCACTGATAGGGGAGGACCTTCTTCCCTTTGATCTGACCCTAGCTTATCACATATCTTCAGGACTGGCTACAAAGTCCTCCTCTGTGGCCTAGCCGGGCTGTTCTTCCCTCAGGTTGGGGGTGGGTGTCAAAGAGCCAGCCACTGAGTTCATGTCAGAAACAGTCCCTGTTTCCCTTACTAGGGTAACCAATTGGATGCTGAGCTACCATGGGCTACATCTGAGCAGGGGTTCTAGGTTATATCCATACATGGTCCTTGGTTGGAGAAACAGTCTTATAAAAGACCCCTGTGCCCAGATACATTTGGTCCTTGTGAAGCTCCTATCCTCTCCAGGTCATATTAACTGCCCCCCCCCCATATGATTCCCTGCACTCTGCCAAAGGTTTGGTTATGAGTCTCAGCATCTGCTTTGATACACTGCTAGGTAGAGACTTTCAGACGCCCTCAATGGTAGGCTCCTGTCCTGTCACATGTCTTCAATAAAATGTCTTAATCTAAAACAACATAATATAGTTGAAGAGAACATATTTTAATATTTAAATTATGAAAGTCGAATCCAAATACAGCCTTACTCTGGAAACTAAAAAATACCACAGGTAACATCTCTGTGGCCATGGCTCCATAAACATTCTCTACTCTCAGCTGTTTTATGCCTAAGAAATTTGTATCACAATCCTGAGAGTTTTTAAAAGGTGAACAAGTCAAACATTTACTGATATCAAGCAATAAAGAAAATGAAAGTGGGAAATTATATAGTTACATTATAATCTTAAAAAAAATAAAAGAACCTTTTAAAAATAATTTGACTGGGAAGATATCATCAATTTACAATTTACAAATCTACTAAAAGGAGAAAACCTGTATTCTCACCTTCTTGATAAAATGTGATATTCTCAACATTTTAAACAATGTTTCAATTTGATAATAAAAAAAATGTGTTGCTTGTGTTTATTTGCATCTTGCATATGACATTTCCCTTTAATGTGGGGAAGTGAAGTGTTGACCTTGTTTAGTGAAAGAAATGTTGTGGTTGGGATTTAAGATCTAGGCTGGCTTCTGAGTCCTGGCACTAACCAGCTGAGGGCCTGACTCCTGGTAATGACTCAATAGTCTCACCTCACTCTCTTGTCAGAGGAATGGGTGTAGGCAGTGCCTCACCTCATCCATGGGCGTGCCTGTAAGTGGTTAGCACAGAGTTTTAGAAGCTGGTCAAATGATGTTCAGCCGGGAGGGCTCCAGACCCCAGACTCCTCACAGCTCTACAAGCTACCGTCTTCACTAACAATATAAGTCCATTTCTCTCTCTCTCTCTTTGTATTTTATTCTACATCACTTTATTTTATTAGCAGATACTGAATTTTCTGTTTATTTTTCTCTCAAGTATTAATTTTATTCACTTTACGTCCTTGTAGACCCTTCCCTCCTCCCCTCCCAGCCCCACCCCTTCTCTTTTTCCCATCTCCTGCCCTCCTCCCCTTTTCCCATCCACCCCAGCTCATCAAGTTGTATCAGGACTGAGCATGTCCTCTTCCCCTATGGCCTGTCAAGGCAGTCCCACCAGGGGAAAGTGATCAAAAATCTATCAAGTGAGTCTATGTCTGATGAAGTCCCCACTTCCCTTACAAGAGGACCCACATGAAGCCTAAGCTGTCCATCTGCTACATTTTTGTAGGTTCAGTTCCTGCATGGTCCTTGGTTGGTGCTTCAGTCTCAACAAACCCTTCTGGGCCCTGGTTAGTTGGCTCTGTTGGCCTTCTTGTGGAGCTCCTGTCACTTCCGGGTCCTTTTCTCTTTCCTCCCACTATTCCCCAAAACTCTTTAAGTATCTACTGTGTTTGGCTGTGACTCTAAGCAACTGTTTTGAGATAGAATAGACAGAGGTAACAGGTAACGGCTGAAGAGAGGGAACAAGGTAGGAGAGGGGGAGCAAAGAGTTAAGAGAATGGAGATCGTCAAATTTTCTTAGCAATCTAAGAGATTAAGCTTTTGAGTTTTGCATTTTGGTTTTCTGATAGATATATATATATATATATATATATATATATATATATATATATGATATGTGTGTGTATCAGAATGTATATATGTATACACATATATTGTATATACATATACATGTGTGCTGTATATATGTGTATATATATGTATATATAGATATATATGTGTATAAACACATATACATTTTTTTTCTTGAGACAGTCTTGCTATGTAGCTCTATCTAGCACAATACATCTTAGGCTAGCCCTGGACTTGCAGCAATCCTCCTGCTTCAGCCCCGTGAGTGTTTGGATGATAGGTATATGCTATCATGTATGTGCTACCATGAATAGCTTCTCAAAATGTAATTCAACAGTCATATATAGCAATGAACAACAATGAAACATGTTATCTCAACTCAGGCCTCTTACATCAACCACGGGAATGCTCTCTCCAGTCCATTTCTATTGTCACAGAGGATACGTTTGGGTTTTGACCACAGAACCCCATTTCCTTATCCTAATTACACTCCACACAGGGTCTACCGGGTCTGGATGGGCACCGCCCCTTTCTCCCAGACTTACATAATTAGCCTGGTATAGTGTCCAGTCTTGTGATTGGCTCCCAGGAGGGCACATGACACAAGAAGCTCAATCAGAGTTCAGTTTTTACAGATAATTTTTCTGCTTTCCTACAGCTTGTTATCCTGAAGGGACTTCGCTCCAGAAACTTCTGAAAGCCTTCCTGGGGGAAAGAGGGTCTTGGAATTGAGTCGATATAAAAGCAGAATTGCTGAGAGATGGGGGAAAAAAAGCAAATCCCAGGAGCTCCCGCAGCCCCGCAGCCTCCTGACGTCTCATCACGCATGCCATGTCCCGAGAACTGGCAATTTCTTGAAAGGCAATCTGTAGTGATACAGTAGGGAGTCTCCGCAGCAAAACATGCTCAATGTCTCTCTGCTCACACAAAAGGCAGCATGGATTCCGGGCAGAAGCAACACCTGGAAGGCAGGAGCGCTCAGCTTTGTGTCTTTGAAGCTTGTCCCTTTATAGTGCTGGGACGGAACAAATAAGGCTGGAGATACCTTCTTCCTGACTATCAAAACTGTGTTTCTGTGACCGCTTAGATTGTCGAGAGCTGACTCTTGTAAACATTTCATCCTTTATGGAAAAGCATGGCTTCACTGACCACCAACAGAGCAGAAGGAGACCTGAAGAACATGAAACAATTCTGTACTGTGTATCTTCAGTGGAATTGGCTCCAGAAAGCTGGTCCAGCTTTGAAACACGGAACATTCTCCCCACTGGGCTCTTTGCAGAAAGGCCTCAGTATTGTGAAGGGTGCCTCTCACTATTCAGGGCTTGCCAAGGGGAACAGCCAAGAAAGACAAGAGGTCACATGGCCAGGCCTGCTACCAGCACAAAATGTTCTGCGCAACTGATGGCTGGACAGGGGATGAGGGCTGTCTCAGACCCTACTGCGATTTTCTAAGAGACGTTGGGCCAACACATTCAGCAAATGGATTCTATAGATGCTTCCGCAGAGGAGATTTGGGTTGACGTGAGTTGTATGTCTCTTCTAAAGAGACCTGCAAAGTGTTCCCATACGCGTTCTTCTTAAATATTGCAGTCACCCAGTTAGCACCTACTATTACTTCCAGTTTATTGTGGTAGAAACTGATACTCCAAGAGGTAAAATGTCACCTCTTTGTAGCAACTGGCTGAGTGTCCCTCAAGCAACAGTGTCACTGTTCAAACCACCAGGGAAGTCAAGTAAATGATCCGCGTGACCTGCCTGACCAGTTTGCCTCATCATCTCCCATTCCTCCACTGTTCCAGGAACAGGAGCCCCAGACACAGGGATCAGAAGCTTATGCTCCAGTATCTCTACACAGCTGTTTGGTAATTCCCCCAGGCACAGAATATTCTGGCCATTTTATGTGTGTGTCACCCTCTTGAGTGGACTCTGAGTTCTTGGATGTTAACTCTCTGTATGATTCAAAATTGAACAGTGTTTCACACCCATAATTTGCACAAACACAGTAATGTGAAAAACAGTTCCTCTCTCTGACCGAAAGTAGGACTGGACCCAACCAAGGGTTGGACGACGGATGCTTCTAGAGGACAGGCAGTCAGTGGAGTCACGAGAAATTCCAAAGCAGGCATGAGACAGCAGGGAGTGGCAGGAAACAGGGAACAAAATGTGCAGGAACTGCCTGAGCCACTCAGGTCAAGAAGCCCCGGAATGGCTGAGCCGCCAATACATAAAATGAACTAAAACAATCATTGGATTGGATGCATTTGGCCCTCAGACAAATTTACACTCTTCACTGAGGTCCCACTCCCAAGCACTGCACCCTCTGTGGAACTAACAGTGCTGTCCCACCAGTCTCCCAGTGAAGTCCACAACTGGGGACCTCCATGTTTTTGTCATTGTCTGTTGTTTGGAAGGAGTGTTTCGGTCTTTGTTTTTGTAGTGCAGGTGATCAAAACCAGTCTTTTAACATGTAAGCCAGCATTCTGCTGTGGAAGTTCAGAGCATTTTAGGCAAGCCTTTATTGTTAAGCTACAAAGCGTTACTGCATAGTCTAGTAGTCCATGCTGGCCCCTGATTTATGGCAATCCTTCTGCCTTTAGCTTAAATGCCGAGAGCAGAGGCATAAATATGCCTTTAAAATTAGCTTAGTGCTTTTGTTAAGATGCTATGTGCTCCTGTAAAGCAGTGGCTCTTAGCCTTCTTCATGCTGCAATCCTTTATTACAGTTTCTTATATTGTAGTGGCCCCCAACCATGAAATTATTTCATCACTACTTCATAACTATGATTTTGCTGTTGTAGTGAATCACAATGTAAATATTTGTTATGCAGGGTGTCTGATATTGTGGCCTCTGTAAAAGTCCCAGTCGACCTCAAAGGGGTTGTGTCCCACAGGTGGAGAACTGCTCAACCTAAAACTCAGTTTCCACTATTCTGGCAAGCCGAGTGTTGATTATATCATCTGAGTGAAAGTCAATCTGGCTTGACTACCTAGCTATATCATTATATGGGTTAAATATCCTTTCTCCAAAATGCATCAGATCAGAAGAATTTTGAATTGTTGAATTTTTATTTGTTTGTTTGTTTGTTTATTTAGATTTTGGTATATTTGAATGTACACAATAAGATGTCCTGGAGCTCAAATCCAAACATAAATACAAATTTTATGTATGTTTCACTTTCACTTTATATACATCCATAAGTAACTTTATAAGTATTTCTAGTGTAATTGTGTTTTGATTGTGACCTATACATGAAGTTAAGTATGGAATCTCCTACTTGTGACATTGTTCTTACACTCAAAATTTTTGTACTCTGAAGTCTTCATGTTCCAGATGTTCAGAATAAGGGCATAACTTTACAACTAGAAGAGTCTTTAGGACAAAAAAAATATTGATAAACTCCTTACTGTATTATTATTATTATTATTATTATTATTATTATTATTATTATTATTATGTGGTTTTGTTTTGTTTTGTTTTGTTTTGTTTTGTTTTGAGACAAGGTTTGTCTGTGTGTAGCCCTGGCTATCCTGGAACTCACTCTATAGACCAGGCTGGCCTCAAATTCACAGAGATTTGCCTGTTTCTCTGCCTCTCTGCCTCTCTGCCTCCTCTGCCTCCTCTGCCTCCTCTGCCTCCTCTGCCTCCTCTGCCTCCTCTGCCTCCTCTGCTTCCTCTGCCTCCTCTGCCTCCTCTGCTCCTGCCCCTGCCCCTGCCCCTGCCCCTGCCCCTGCCCCTGCCTGCCTCCCAAGTGCTGGAATTAAAGGATGTGCCACCATAAATGGCAAACTCTTTACTCTAAAATGGGAACTATAATCAATGAACTAATGTGACCACACAGAGAAGGAAGTGTAGTTGAAGACGCTGGTAGAGGTCAGAGCATTGCAGGCCTATAGGTTAAGAATTCTTGCTGTATCTTAAGTGCAATATAGTAAGTTGTTGTCTCAGCTGGAAAGGGAGTTTTCTGCAGAGACTGTTTCTTTATGGGACATCTTCTGACAATGTGAGGCATGGCATGAGAAAAGACATTAACGCTCTTTGGATTTCTTTCTCAGAATCTGGTCTGCAAGTGACATCACCATGATAGCATTGTTAGATACCCACAGGCAGAAGATGTTAGAGCCCTACCATTAGTCACATCAATGTACAGTGTCACGTGACCAACTATCTTTTATCTCTTAAGTGAAAAAACTACATTATAACTGCCCGCACCTCCCATTGAATGTCATCTTAAATGTTTTCAATTCTAATAATCATTTGCATTAACAGCAAAAATGTCTAGACATAAATCCAGTAAAATGTGTATAAGACCTGCACATGATGTCTCTGAGGAAAATGACAAACCACTTGTGACAAAAAAAAAAAAGAAAGAAAAATGACCTAGGTGCAGGAGAGATGGTTCATTTGGTAAAACACTAGTCTGCAAGAATAAGGACCTGAACTGGATGCCCAGCACCTACCTCAAAAGCTAAAATCCCTGAGCTCACTAGCCAGCTTTTCTAGCCAACTCAATGCATTCAAGATTCAGGGAGAGACTCTGTCATAGAAAACTAAAATAAAAACAAGGGTGGAACTCAATAGAAGAAGACACCCAACATCAACCTCTGGTCTTCACATGCACACACACACACATGTATGTGTGCATACATGTCTGCATGCACACATGTGTTCGCAGACACAATGGTCATCTACATGGATGGAAAGATATTCCATATATTTAAGTAGAAAAAGTCAGTACTATCAAGATGTCAGTGTTCCCCATCTTGATTTAAAGATTCAATACAATCCCAAGGAACAGGGGAGCATGCTCAGAAATGCCTGAACTTGGGAGACTAAGGTGGAAGAATCACAAACTGGAGGCCAGCTTTGCTGACATAGTAAGGCCTTGGTTTCAGAAGAGAAACAAAAACATCTCAGCAAATTATTTTGTGGATACGAACAGAGTGACTGTAAAGTTGACAGAAAAGGTAAAAAGATCTGTGTCAGCTGACACAAAAATAAAGGATACAAAAATTAGACTGCAAATTATTATACTATTGAACTGGAAGAGTTGTTCTCCAGTTCTAAGTGTGTAATGCTGGCAAAGAAGTAGACAAAAATGAATGAACAGGATGCCACTGAGAGCTCAAAATACACTGAAGGAAGAATTAGAAAGGAGTATTAGTCAATTTAGTAGAGGAAGATGGGTTTCTGGTTTTGTTTTTCAACAAATGGTGCTAGGATAGCTAGATATCCACAAGCAAAAAGGTGACACTAGCAGAGACCCTATACCTACCACAAAAGCTAACTCAGTATAAAGCAAAATCCTAAAGTTCCTGGGAAGAGGCGCTACAGAGTCCTGATGACCCTGGGCTTGGTGACAAAAGCACAAATGAAAGATCTGACCCTCTGAACTTTCTTAGAATCCAAAACTTCTGTGCAAGACATTGCTGAAAGGGTGAGAGTGTAAGCCACTGTTTAGGAAAAACATATCTGTAAGACTGATAAAGGCCTGGCACCAAAAACTCCTAAATAACTCTTAAAACTCAGCAATAAGGCTGGCGGGGTGGTGCACACCTTTAATCCCAGCACTCAGGAGGCAGCAACAGGAGAATCTCTGTGAGTTCAAGGCCATCTCAGTCTGTGTAGTCAATTCCAGGCCAGCAAGAGATGCAGAGTGAGACCCTGTCTCAAAACAAACAAACACTCAGCAGTAAGGAAACAAACAGCCTAATTAACACATAAGCAAGGGATCCGAGCAGATGCCTCACAGAAGAAGATAACTAGATGGTATAAATAAGCATACGAGAGGATGCCGGGTACCGTATGCCATTAGAATGGCAAGTTCACGCAACACTGAGCTATCACTCAAACCTGTTAGGATAGAAAAACTCAAAATACTGACAATAGCAAATGCTTATGAGGCTGTAGGACAGCAGAAGATTTCAGTCAGTCGCTGGGAATGTAAAATAGAACAGACTATGGAAGACACTTCAGAATTAAATGTAGTCTCATGACACTGTCTAGCAAATGGATCCCTTAGGACTCACCCAAATAAATTGAAAAACTTGCCCACACAAAACTTTGCATATGGATATGTGTAGGAGCCTCATATATAATTATTAAAACAACCAAGATAACTCCTTTGGAAGAGAATAGTTTTCTCTGAAGACTGTGGTACGTCCATACAATGGATTCAGCAACAACAACAAAAAGAAATCAGCTACCAGTCCATGAGAAAAACAAAACAAAACAAAAAAAAAAAAAACAAATTGTTGATGAGTATGGAAAAAAAGAAAAAAGAAAAAGCCAATTGGAAAATGCAGCACTCTGTACAGTTCTAATCATACAACATTCAGGAAAAGAAAAACTAGAGCAATAACAAAAAGCCCCAAGGTATATGAGTAGGGAGAAAAGAGAAAGATAAGCCAATGGACGACAGTGAAACTATCCTGTGGGAGTTCGTTCTTTCCTTCTGCCCTGTGGGTGCTGGGAATTGAATTCAGACTGTCAACCAAGGGCAGCATGAGGTTCCTTTGCTTGAGCCATCTTGCTAGTCCCTACTCTGTGTTTGTAGTGGTATGTGTGTCATTACACAATTGTCAAAGCTCACTGCACTCAAAAATTGAACTCTAAGGTGTAGTCTTCACTGCAGAGGTTTGCTGATAATAACGTTTTGATAAAATGCAAGGGGAGAAGTGAGGGAAGAAGGAGAGTATAAAGAAGTCTTTATACTTTCTATTCAACGTTTCTATGAATCTAAAACCGCCTCGTAAGTACATGTTTGTGGAAATTTCTAATAATTCATAAAATGCATCGTGAGCAACACCTCCGTGGCTTCAACAGAATTTTTACATTGCATTTAATCATTATTAAATCTATGCACACTTGAGAAAACCAAGCACACGTGAGTACACTCTGCCTATCTGCAGCTTCTAGATGATCATGAGACTGTATCTTGACGCGGAAATCCCTTGCAATAACTTCGCAGGCTTGAAAGAATGAATTTGGGATCCACTGCTGAGAATTATGAACTCGTTGATTTAACCACTCAACATAGCCTTGGGAAAGGTAGGGGTTAACCATAGATACATATTATTGCTG
Organism: Psammomys obesus; assembly: GCF_907164565.1. Taxonomy (NCBI): domain Eukaryota; kingdom Metazoa; phylum Chordata; class Mammalia; order Rodentia; family Muridae; genus Psammomys; species Psammomys obesus. Next base: position 4,431,281 of record NW_026596064.1, read on the forward strand.
CCCAGCCTCAAGTCCTTGACTGGGAAAGGTGGCTAAAATACCTGTCTTACAGCATAGAGGGGGAAAGCAGGTGAATGAATGATTCTATGTAAGAACATGTAACCGAGTGACTGTTGTTATATTGTAGCTTCTTGGCAAATAGTCACCACGCCAGGATGTGATACAGTCACAGAGATTAGTTATCAGGTGCTGCGCGGGACTGGCAGATATCAAGTATCTCTCTAGTTTGGAAGCTTGAGCCAAACACAGCCACATGTTCTATGTTTATTTTATTTTATGTTTATGAGTATTTTGATTGACGGTGTGCTTATGCATCACTTGTGAGCACTTGCCCAGTGCTCACTGAGGTCCAAAGAGGCCATTAGATTTCCTGGAAGTGGAGTTAGGGATGGTTGTGAACCGCCATGTGGGTACAGGGAAACCAAACCTGGGTCCTATGCAAAATAGTGAATGCTCTTAATGAGCCATCTCTCCAGCCCCTAGAACCATATTTTAATACCTTGAAACATCTACTGCCAATGTTTCAGGCTAAACTGACCTGGGACCAGGTGACTGGGTCTGAGAAAGAGCTGCAGAGGAAAGTGGAATGGCAGCATCCTCTCCCATCCAAATTCCAGTTAGCGTCATGGTCACCTAACATCTGAGGCCCACAGGCAGAGTTTTGGTGGAATTATACATACATCATAACGTCGAAGAAGTAGCTGAAAGTAGTGCAGTCTTCCCACTGTGAGGCTTCTTGGGCAAAACTGTTAAAGCATGTATTTCAATACTACAATGTTGGGGAGGCATACAAATACACCTCTTACAAACAGCAAAGCTTTCACTGCATGTACCCATTCACATTATTTGTGCCAACGGTGTCCAAGGCGTTGGCAGCACTGGGTGCTGGGATAGCTGACTCTCATCTCAATGATAAATTGTGTCCTAGACGTGCTGTTCCTTGTAACCTCGAGAACGCAGGGACCCAGCATTTCCCACCCACTGTGCTGCAAGCCTGGCTGCTTACCCTGTTGCTGGACATGGCATTGATAATACTTCTAGCATCGTGAGAAACCCCGAAGACAGAGCAGAGTGAGAATGCAGGAGAAACCAATCGAAAGCCCTGTGTACAGATGAAAGGAGCAAGAATTATGAGCCAGTTCTGAGAGCTGATCCACTTGGACAAAAGACATAGAACTGCATGGCTAGGAGTGAATTCCCCTCTGCTGCAGGTGTTTGCAGGCCAGGTGCTCAACAGACAGAAGCTTGCAAATGAGCTTCTGCAGTAATTTGCAAATGGGGGAGGGGTGCCAATGCTATAACATTAACTTTCTCTCAGTACTTTTCTGTAGCACTGGCAGTACTGACTTTTTTTTTTTTACATTGTGCAGCAGATATTCTTCTGTCTTTCAACTGTGCCTATACATCCTTCACAGTTTGCACAGCATTCTCATATACTCATGACCCCAATGTTCTCAAGATAACCATGTGAGAAAATTAACACAAATATGAATTTTCATCACGAACCTCAAGAAAAGAAAGCCCAAGAGAAGTCACCAATGACAAAGCAGAAGGAAACAATGAGAACAAGATGGGATCCCATTCTCCCCACTGCAGGATGCAGAACCACAGACCAGAGAACTCATCAAACTTCAGGATGGAGACGTGAAGAGTAGTAAGCTCCAGACAATAGACCTGTGTTGTCCAAGCAATGAAGATGTCCCTGGTATCTGAGATGAGCATGGTGTTTTGTTTTGTTTTGTTTTTTCCATAGTTCAAAAAGCAGGAAGTGGTGAGTATCTGAAGTCAAGAACCAGGGATGCCTCCTCACTCACACCGTGCTCCAAGGAACACTGAGGAAGACTGTTGGCTGGAAGCAAGAGAGCATGTCTGTGGCCACAAACGTGGAGACAAAACTAAACAAGAAGATGAGGTGGTCTAGGTTGACGCTGGGTTGAAAAGTCTTAGAGGGGATCAGGAAACCAAGCAAATGCATTTCTGCCTGTAATAGTGCTTTACATCTAGAAATGCAGCCGAGTGGTCTCCAAAGAGGGCTCCTGTGGAGGAAATGTATTACTGTCAAGAGCTGACAAATGCATTAACATCTCTTTAATAATTGTGTTACTCTGTGGCCTTTCATCTGTAGATCTCAGAAGATTTTGAAAACATCAATTAAATATTACAAAATCCCCTTGAAGTAAATATTATGACACCTATATTCCAGATGAGAAAATAGAGTCTAAGGGGGCTCCCTAAGGGCTAACCCATTGGTATGATAGGAGGTGCAGAGTCTCCAATCTAGCCATGCAGAGAGTGCTTGGGCCTTCCGATGAGGCAATGACACCACTCAGCAATGTTGCTATCCAGCTTTCCCAAAGAAAGGTTTTCAAAGAAACCATCTACTCTGGTCCTTAAGATCTGGAAGATTCCCTTATCAAGAAGCCTGTGCCCAAAACTCAGAAGACTGAGAGAGAGGCTTCATGAGTCATTCCTTGGCCTCCTAGGTAGATGTCATTTCTCATCTTCCACACAGTCAAAAGCTGCTGCTTTCAGTTCTCTATGGTTTACCTTGGAGTATAACTATTTGTGGCACCTTATGTTTCTCATGAGACTTTGGCCACTTCCCTTCCCTCCATGCCTGGCGTATAGTATGAAATCAGGACTAGATGTGATTTGAACTTGAATTACAGTGAAAATAAGAAACAGTAGAGAACTTCTAAACACTGTACAAAAAAAAAAAAATAACCATCCTTCCATCTATGAGGCCTGCCTATAATTTTCAGGTAGGTAAAGTCACTACTGGGTTTTTATAACTGCCAAATAGTCCTTAGTCTTCATACCAGTATTCTATTGGGATGTTTGAGCTTATCCAAACTGCAATGAAAGAGTTACATGGAAACCCAAGTACGTAATAAATACAAAGGTCTTGGCAAGACTATCACATCTGACAACTCTACAAAGCATTGCTTTCACTTTCTCCTTTTTATTCATTCTGGGACCCACGTCCATGACATGGTACCACCCACACTCCCTCCTCATTTAACCCTTTCTGGAAATTCCCACCATGGCACATGCAGACATGTCTTCTAGGTAAATCTAAATTTGTCTGATTGGCAACAAAGACTCATCTTCATAAAAGCCCCCCTTTTTACAATTATTAGATCATCAGAACCCACCTCTGATCCCCAAAGGCCCCCCGGAAATCTCCTAACACAAAATGCATTTAGTTCATCTGTGAGAGTCCTCAAAACCATTTCTGATATTGTTCAAAAGCCCAAAGTCCAATTCAGCCCTTGGTCACGTCATGAGGCAGTACTGCTGTGCAGATGTCTCTCCATGTTCTGCCCTCCCACAAGAGTGTCTTATTAGGTTTGTTTTCAGAATTCTAGCATTCTGTTCCTCTAGCCCACCTCTCTAAGGCCTTCTCTCTTTCTCTCTCTCTCTCTCTCTCTCTCTCTCTCTCTCTGCAAAGGCCTAAAATCCATACAGCCAGGTTTGTCATAGCAACAACCTATTTCTGCAACAAAATACCTGACAAATGCAATGTAAGGATGGGAGCGCTTATTTTGGCTCAGAATTTGGAGCCACAGCTAATCATGGTAGGAAAAAAAAAAAGCGGCTTGAGTTATGACTGAAGGAAACACGAGGCAGCTGTACACACTGCATCCATAGCCAGGAAGCAGAGAGATGAGCGCTGATGCTCTAGAGAGCATTTTGTAAGTATGTTCAGATTCGGTCCTGTTAAAACACCATAAAGTAGGCAACAGAGGTGCCATAATCTTATTGCATTGATGAGTTTTCTTCAGGGTTTGTAACCTCTCCTGAGTCTCACAGTTAAAAAAGAATAAGAAAGAATCAGAAACTGAGAAGCCTGGAAGAGACTCCTGCAAAGACACAATCATAGCCCCTTAAGCATACACCTGACCCTCGGGTATCACTTCCACTACACAGAAAACAAAGGCCTCTTATGTGGCCAGACCACTCTTCCATCCTGCAATGAGCTCTCCCTACTAGATCTCTGGACCAACCAATTTTTCTTAACTCATTAGTATGTCATTATAATTACATTATTAGCCCTACATAACCCTAATATTCTAGCTACCTATGATGATAATTCACCTCTTTTTAAAAGTACCCTAGGAAGCAATCCTTGACACAATAGACTTACTTTTATTCACTGATTTCATTATTCTGGGTGCTCAGGTTAGTTCTGTAAAAGAACAGTAATGACTGCTCCAGTGACAGTCTCCCCAACCTCAAGCCTCATATGATCATTGCTATCACCCCCACATGCTTTCAGAAAGTTGCTTTATTCTTCCAACTTAGCATTTGATTCCAGAGACCTGCAAGTGCTGAGCCACTGATAAGCGTGATCAGTACAGTGAAAGGAAAGCAACGGAAGAAACAGCTGGGGTTCGGGGAAAAATGTGCATATCCTCTCCTCCTGGGTCCTCACTACATGCTGGTTCTCTCCCAAAGCCAATGGTTCCGATATTAAGAGAAAACAACACACGCAGACCACTGGCTAGGCCTGACTCTGCTGTTAAGCTCCATCCTTTTGTTTCTTCATCCAGGCACCAGAGAGCAGAGCCCAGGGTTGGGCTCACGGGGACCTGCTGTTATCACACCTTGCCTAAAGCACCCCTCCAAACCATCTGCTGGGAATTAAACTCATCAACGAAGACTCGGGGCCTCTGCACGCCTCTGTGTGAGGTCCCACCTTTCATTAACGCGACTTGAGTGTGCAAGGCCTCTTACCTGGCTTTGTAATCCCCGCAAGAGTGTGTGATGCAAGGCAGGTGCTTAGTCAGTGCTTGCTGAATTAATTAACTTTATACGTGATTACAAGGCACTTAATAAGGTACAGGTGGGGTGACTGTTAGCTGCAGTCAGAGGTGATAGTGATGGTGACGGAAACGAGAGCAGCCAAACTAGTTTCTCTGAAGAGCTCTTGGTGTCTGCACGCCTGCTGGGACACTAACTGGGTATGCCTTATTTTCCAGGGCTCTTTCCAGAAGCCATGTATTTGTGTCTGAAAAACCTCACCTAGTTCCTGATGCGGATCCTCAGCAATTCAGTAATACAGGCCCAGATAAGGAGGGATAGCCCAGTATGACCAAGGACGGTGGAGTCGTGACCAGCCCAGATGCAAACAAGAGTTCACAATAAATCCAACTCTCTATTTCTAATCTGGAGTACCTGGCATTGAACAAGCAAATACACTGTAACAACTCAAAAATAATTACAGGAAGGCAAAATCAGATCTTCAGTTAAAGAGGGCTTTGTTTCTAACCTTCCAAAAGCCTTAGCTCCCCCTAACACAAGTGATTTGTATGTATCTAAACTGGGACCGTGTATTTGTTAAGAGGCTGTAATAAATAGATCCTGTTTTACCATCATGCAGAGAATACAGGCAGGTGAGAAGAGGTTGCTGGGGCTCATTTGCATTCAGTTATCAAAATAAGATATGAAAAGTACCTCACGGGAGAAATCAAAACTTTTGAACAGTGATATTTTGCAGTTCGGTGATTCTTCACAACTCCAGAGACCCTGGTGCCTGCCGATATCTGTAACTGCAGTTCTCATGCGCTTATATTTAGTGAGGCAAGATGCTGGAGGTAAACAAGAAAACCACCTTTCATGCACAATGCAAGACTGGCTTTATTCTCTAACCACCCAAGGACACTTTGTGGCTTAGTTTCTCCTATTTATCAAATCAAAGTTAGTATTTCTGTTACTAGGAAGGAATGTTGTTGCTAAGAAGTGGGGCGGGAAAACTAGCCATGTAGACATATTATACGTTGGAACAAACTTTAAAATTTTTAATCTTGTGTGCGTGTGTGTGTGTGTGTGTGTGTGTGTGTGTGAGAATGAGGGACTAATGGGGAAGACTGTATGTAGAGGTCAGAGGACAATGCTGTGGAGTCAGTTCTTTCTTTCCACATTTATATGGTTCCAAGCACTCAATCTTGAGTCAGCATGCTTTAGAAGCAATCGCCTTTACCCACTAAGCAATCTCAGCAGCCCCATGGGATAATCTCTTAATCTGTAACAGTTTCTCCTTCTCTGGTATGTGTGAACCCTCAGTCTCCTTCCCTATGCAGGTCGGAGGAATGTTATCCCAGTGGAACTGGCAAAACAGTTGTGCGATAGAATCAGTTTCCCTATATGTGTCTTAGGTCTATTAGGCATGGAAGGTCTCTTTCTCCTTTCTTCTCCATTCTGACAACTGCTTCAAGATGGGGTGTTACAAAGGAGGAGTACTCCTGACCCCTCTCTGCTCTCTCTGGGTGGAAAGAACAGTGATGTCTTCTCTGATGGGCTATTTTGAGGTGGGCCTACAGCCTGGGCACCGTCTACTTTCCATTTCTTTTCTTTCTTGATCAACTCTGCCTTTAGGAAATGGTCCAGTGTAAACATGGTAAGCATGACCACGGATATACATATAGGGTGTGACGCCCAATGGTAGAACATCTGCTGAGCGTGCATGATGACTTGGGTTCAATCCCAGCATAGACTAAAGAAAAACCTCGGAAGAAAGGCCTTACGTCTGAGAGGAGCCTTTCTTGATTTATCTCTTCCAGTGACAAGGCATGACAAAGTATGCAAGTCACCACAATCCTGGGTCCAGCATTAAAATCCCTCTTGCCCAGACATAGAAACCGTTCTCTCCGGTGGCCATTTACTGTACAGTTAGTGGTTGACTTGTGGGACACAATGCAGACATCACCTGCCTGGCTCTCTGCTCTCCTACCTCTGAAGACTGAATGGAGAAACTGTAAGCCTGGGTCCATGGTCACTGCGCATAACTGGCTGTCACATCTGCCATGTGAAAGCAGCTGGGCTTGGGACAGTGTGGGTTACAAAAGAGGGGTTGTTGAGGTTTGTCAGTCTTTGTTCAAGGAGGAAAAAAAAAAAGCCTTACAAGGTCAGCAGTAGATGGTGTGTGGAACACTCTCTACCTTTTCCATGAAGCGGCCTTCTAGGGCTAGGGCATCCTTCTGGATTTGCTAAGGATGTGTGTTTCCTTTGCAGAGGTCACACACAAGAACATATGGCTGTCGGTAACAATGGGCCGACTGCCTTTCACATGCTAGTGTATGTGACTGTTTTATAAGAACTCCTTGGGAAAGCTAAGTACCTAACACTTGCAGACTCAGGGCCCCGTGCTCATGGGAGCTAGTTTCCAGAACAGATCCTCTTCTCTGTCCCGGAAGAGACACCTTCTTCCAGATCCCATTCTAAACTCGATATGGGCTAGTACATGGCTGGCGTGTGAAAGAGAAGCTGAATTTGTGTAAGAATGTAACTCCTCCTGCTGGAAAAGGGAGACGGAGCTTTCTTTCCAAGGAGGCTGACCCAGAATGGCATCCTGGGGATGTTTTTAGGCAATCATGCTTATTACAGACTAGGAAAGTGAGAGCACTTATAGCCCCCTGTGGGGCTAGAAAGATGGTTCAACTGCTAAGAGCACTTGTAGTTCTGAGCACCCATATCACAACTGCCTATAACCATAGTTCTAGGGGATCCGAAGCCTCCATGAGAATCAGCATGCAGTTAAAACTCCCGCACACACATACAGTTAAATGAATACAATAAATAAGTCTTAGTTTGAAACTGAGAATTTGTTTGCAGATTAATCCTTATCTTCTAGGTCCTATGTTACCTCTTTTTTTCAAAAGGTTTTTTTTTTTTTTTTTTTGGTTTGGTTTGGTTGGTTTGGTTTGTTGTTTTGAGACACAGTTTTTCTATATAGCTCTGGCTGTCCTAGACCTCGCTCTGTAGACCAGGCTGGCTTCAGATTCAGAAATCTGCCTGCCTCTGCTGGGATTAAAGACATGAGCCACCACTGCCTGCCTTCAAAGTAGGTTTGAGAGTAATTTTATCTGCACAGTTCCTTAACCCTCTGGCTACTGCCATCCCTGTGTTCTCACTGTCTCTTGTTTAGCTTTTCTCTCCCTCTCCTCTGATTTTTAAACAAATCTATTTTGCATACTGTGGCAACTGTAATACTTCCCAAGTCTGAGCCTGACAGTTTCTTGTATCGGTTAGGATGGGTTAGGTCCACCGAACAACAGAAGGCGATTTTTCAATCCCTCGGTAAACCTTTGTTAGGCAGTTGGAAGTTGGTCTCTACCCCATTATTTCCCTGGATCTGAGACTGAGGCTGGTAGACCAGATGCTCGTTCAAACGCTGCTGAGATTGTAGAGCCAAGAAAAGAAAGCCCCAAAGGACTGAGCTTGACAACAAAACATTGCTGGAAGTGACAATGTGCCACTTCCACTTCCAGTGGAAGTGCCACTTCGGCTCATGGTGCATTGGCCCCAGCCACAGATAACCTCTACAGGTAGTCCAGTTCTCTCAAGTGTCCAGAAGATGCACACAGAAACAGTATCAGCGCAGGTCAGTGACTATTACGTCACTCCTTTGTTTCTTTGCATGCAGGCAAAGAACTTGAAAAATCCCATGTTTTCCAAAGTCAGAGTCATTTGGCCCCACCATACCTTTTACAACAGCCCTTGTCTGTGACTCTCTGTGGCATTTGCACACTTCGTTTTACTTCTATTGCAGAATATTTTATAATGCAGTCACAAGGCTAAGATGTACTTAAGAGAGCATCTCATTCTTAAACCTCCCGTATGTGCTTCCAAGTCTTCAGTCATCTGTTGAAAACTCGCAGTTCTGGGAAACTCGCTACCTCCCAGGTAACACATTCCACCCTTCCAAACTTGAACAGGCCTGATGGCTAAAAAAGCAACAATAATAACACATGTTAAATCCTTCATCAGATGAAGCTAGTGCCTTCTGCCTTTTCCCAAACAAGGCAGCAAAGCTCTGTTAAAAAAAAAAAAAAAAAAAAAAACAAAAAAAAAAACCGAAGGCATTTCAGCAAGGAAAGAGCACAGAAAAGTTCTGGCTTCGTCTGTCTCATTGTTACTCAGAGGCTTCTCGGGTCTGGACTGTGAGCATCTCCTAAGAGACAGAGAGGGATGGCAAGACACCAAGGCAACCGCCCTGCCTTGTTTACCAGAGGACTCAAGAGTGCCTTCACAGCTGTGCTGAAACGGAAGTATTTAGACAGAAGGCTGTGTGGTCCCAGGCTTTGTAGTGACTCACCAGCAAGGCTGTCAACCTGAACTGTTGGAAACACCAAGTTATGTGCTTGGGGTGGCCGTGGGGCAGAGGAGCAGAGGAAGCCTGCCAAAGGCCCTCCTGCATTACCGAGCACGGAAGCCCCTGAATACGCCGGACAGCTCTGCTGACTTTTGGTGACAGTGACACCATCTCTGGTGAGAAGCATCCTGTGTGCTTTAATCCCAGCTCTGGAACTCAGAGTGAGAAGCTCTGCTCTGGGCTCACCGTGTGAACCTAGGCTGACCCCATCAGTGTCGGTGCTACAGGTCACAAGTGGCATTTTCTCAGGCTGTGGTGAGGATCAAGTAGGAAACAGATGGAAGCCTACTGCGCTGGTCTGAGTCCGTCATAGCTCCCTCTAGTCTTTCTTTCTAGGCTTCCTAACCGGGCTGTGCACATTGGAAGCTCAGACTGGCTGTCCTCCAGGTGATGGCTCTACTGCCTAAGGAAATGAGCCAGGGAACGTTCTAGCAGAATGTGTCCCACACTGCTGCCCAGAGCCTTCAGCTGACTCAATGGAATACAGCAACATGTCCCCACTGAGTTACGTTTGGTGACAGACCAAGACACCTCATTCCATGTCCTAGATGGACAAATGCAAGTGGAGCTTGCTCCCTCCCTTATTTCCGATTCTAATCCGCTAATGCACAATTCCCAAGTTACTGTGTATCTTTCCATTATTCTGTGGCTGAATAAAATGTGCCGTTTTAGGTGTATGCAAAAACTGATTTCTCTACTCATCCATTGATGCACACTTGATTTATTCCACCTTTTGACTTACTGATCTCTGGTGAAGACTGGTACAAAGAATCTGTTTTGAGCCTTGTTTTCAGCTCATGTTTATGCTTTGGCCTTGAACCACTGACTTGTAGGGTGAGTTTGTCTGTAACTTGTTGAGGAATTTTCATACTGTTTCTGGCATGGCCAAATAGACATTGCTACCAGCAATGTGTGAGGCTCCTATTTCTCCATATCCTTACCAACCTTTGTAATTTCCTGCATCTTATGTATTGGCAGCACAGCCCTTTAGGTAAGTGGAGTATGGAACGTGGAATCCCACGATAGGTTCAATTTGCATCTCCCTGGTGACTAATGATGCTGAGTAGCATTCCGGGTGCTTCCTTGGAGCAATGTCAAGGAGAACTTAATAGAATAGCTAACATTCTAGGAAGACAAAAAAAAGATAAATAAAACCCCAAATAGCCTAAAACAGTTACAAATACCCAATCACTCCTGGGCCCAAATAGAGCCAGTCCCTCACCCTGCTATAAGTCTGACTCTCGAAGGCCATCGGCAGAGCCATTACCAATCATATGCCCCATATGTTTCCCTCTTGACACCCAGGCCCACATAAACACATCCATTCTCATTGGCAGCCCCAGGTATCAACAGCTAAGAATTGGATTCTCCTATGGAACAACCTTACTGTGTGTTTCTGTTCAGAGTTCTACAAAACTGTGACACCACATTCTCCCCAAAGGCTGTAGTATCCAGAGCAAAGGATGAGGGCAGTCACCTCTACACAGATGAGTGGCTTCCAAAACTGTGCCTTTCACCCCACAGTGAAGGGTGCCATGGGGAAGCCATGAGAGTATACATAAGAGACCTCCAAAATTCTACCATGGAGTTCCTAAAGCAGACAAACACCTTCAGAAAAGTGGCTAGATACAAGATTAACTTTAAAATAAATTGTAGTGCTTTTATGTATAAATTACAAAAGGGTGGAGAAAGAAATCAGGGAAACAATACCCATCACAATAGCCACAAATAATATGAAATATCTTAGGGAAACTCTAACCAAGAAAGTGAAAGAGGTGTATGACAAAAACTTCACATCTTTGAAGAAGAAAATTAAAGAAGCTATCAGAAGACAGAAAGATCTCCCATGCTCGTGGATTGGTAGGGTCAACATAATGAAAACGTCCATCTTACCAAAAGCAATCTACAGATTGAAAGCATTCCCCATCAAAATTCCAACACGATAGTTTACAGACACTGAAAGAACAATATTGAACTTCATCTAGAAAAACAAAAACTCAGGATAGCTAAAGAAATCTTATACAATAGAAGAACATCAGGAAGTATCACCACCCCCGATTTCAAACTATACTGTAGAGAAACAAATAATTTATTTCATTTTATTTCATGTGCATTGGTGTGAGGGCGTCAGACCACCGAGAATTGGAGTTACCAACAGACAGTTGTGAGCTGCCAGGTGGGTGCTGGGAGTTGAACCCTGGTCCTTTGGAAAAGCAAACAGTGCTCTTAACCACTGAGCCATCTCTCTAGCCCCCTGCAGAGCAATAATAATGAAAACAACATGGTACTGGCATAAAAACAGACAGGTTGATCAATGAAAATGAATCAAAAACCCAGAAGTAAATCCACACACCTATGGACACTTGATTTTTAATAAAGAAGCCAGAAATATACAAGTAAAAAAGGAAGCACTTTCAACAAATGCTGTTGGTCTAACTGGATGTCAGTATGTAAAAGAATGGAAATAGAGCCATATCTCTCGCCTTACATAAACCTGAAGTCCAAGTGGATCATTTGCCTCAATATAAAACCAGATACACTGAATCTGATAAAAGAGAAAGTGGAGAATAGCTTTGTATGAATTGACACAGGAGACAACTTTCTGGACAGAACACTAATTAAGTACAGGCACTAAGATCAACAATTAATAAATAGGACCTCATGAAGTTGAAAAGCTTCTGTAAGGCAAAGGAGACCATCAATAGAACAAAACAGTAGCCTACAAAAGGGGAAAAGATTTTCACCAGCTCCACATGTGACAGAGGGCTCCTATCCAAAATACATAAAGAACTCAAGACACTAGACATAAAAAAAAAGCAAAACCCAAACTAATCAATCCAATTTTAAAACTGGTGTAATCTAAACAGAGAATTCTCAACAGATGAAACTCAAAGGACAGAGAAACACTTGAAAATTGTTAAATATCTTTAGCCTTCGGGGAAATGCAAATCAAAACAACTTTGAGAACCCATCTTACACATATTCAAATGGCTAAGATCAAAACCTCAAGTGATAGCACATGCTGGTGAGAATGTGGAACAAGGGGAACACTCCTCCATTGCTGTTGGGAGTTGAAACTTGTACAACCACTGTGGAAATCAATATGGCAGTTTCTCAGAAAACTGGGAATCAATACACCATAAGGACACTCTATCCTCCCACAGGAACACTTGTTCAGCTGTGTTCATAGTGGCTTTATTCATAATAGCCAGAAACTGGGAATAACCTAGATGTCCTTCAACCAAAGAATGAATAAAGAAAATGTGGTGCATTTACACAATGGAGTATTACTCAACTGTTAAAAAAAAAAATGACATGAAATTTGCTGGCAAATGGATAGAACTAGAAAAAAAGTCATCTTGAAAGAGTTAACCCAAACCCAGAAAGACAAACATGGTATATCCTCCCTTTTAAGTAGATTTAATGAAAAGTATGATCATGCTATAATCCACGGACCCAGAGAAGCTAAGTAACAAGGGGGCCTTAAGAGGGCGTGAGGATCTTCCTGGGAAGAGGAAGTAGAAAAGATTTTTGTGGGTGGGCTGGGGGTAGGTAGGGATGGGAACAGGAGGGATCAGGTGGGGATAGGGAAGAAGCGGGAGAATACTAGGATAAAGTAATGGAAGTAGGGGGCATTTGTAGAGTGAGACAGAAACCTGGTTCATTGGAAATGCCTCAGAGTCTAGAAGGGTGACTAGTGAAGACCCCTACCAATAAGAGACTCAGAGGCTGAACCGGCCATCCTCTGTAACTAGACAAGGCTTGACGTCAAGTGGAGGGGTTGGGACACCAACCCAGCCACAAAACTCCAACCTACAGTTTGTCATGCCTGCAGGGTGTGCTGGGACCACAGCCTAGCATAATGGTGATCAGAGGAACCAGAGAGTCCTCACCCAGCAACCCATGGGAGCAGATGCAGAGTCCCACAGCTAGATATCAGGTGGAGCTCGGAGAGTCCTGAGAAGGAGGGGGAGGAAGGATCGGAGGAGCCAGAGGGATCAGGGACACCACAAGAACACAAACCACAGAATCAACTGACTAGGTCTCAAGTGGACCCAAAGAGATCAGGGAGCCTGCATGGGTCTGACCCAGGTCCTCTGCATATATGTTATGGTTGTGTAGCTCGGTATTCTTGTGAGATTTCTAACAGTGGGAGCAGGAGCTGTCTCTGACTCTCTTGCCTGCCTTTAGGACCCTTTTCCTCCTACTGGGTTGCCTTGTCCAGACTTGATGCGATGGTATGTGCCTGGTCTTATTGTAGCTTGTTATGCTATATCTGTTTGATGTTTATGGAAGGTCTGCTCTTTTCTGAGGAGAGGTGGAGTCAGGGTGGATCTGGGGAGAGAGGGGAGGTTGGGGGGATAGGAGAGAAGGAAAACTGTAGTCAAGATGTAATATATGAGAGGAGAATAGATTAAAAGGAAAAAGAAGAGTTGGGGAGCCCTGGCTCGGGGGCTCAGGAGCACAGCCAGGCATGAAAGCAGAGCTGTGTTCCAGGCTTCTCACAATCTTCACCTAAAGTACAAAGGAACCCAAAACCTCCTTTCCAGTGTCACCACCTCGATCATGGTTTGAGCCAAGTCGGGCTTGTTCCACTCTACGGTGATCTCAGACAAACTGAGGCTGTCACTACCAGGAGAACCGATGAGAACACAGATATGGACATATGCTGTGAGCTCACTGGAAAGCAGAGGCTGTGTAAGCACGTGTGTGTGTGTGTGTTTGTGTGTGTGTGTGTGTGTGTGTGTGTGTTTAGACTTAGCTTTTCTCCTTCGGGACCTAGTTGAGGTACAGAACCATTTGGGGACCTGCTGGAAACAGCATGCACCCAGTAGCTGCACCTGCCTCTTCCTGCACATTCGCGTCAAGGCGCTCAGGTAGAATAAAGCCCTTTCACTCTCTTAGAGGAAGACTGCTCTGTCAGGCATATTCCAGAAACCGAGGTCGGAGCCCTCCAGGGCGGGATAGGGATGTGGGGGGGGGGGGGGGGAAGGAATGTGGTTATACACCCAGTAGCATGGGAGAACTTCGGTAAAATGAAATCGCCTTGCCCAATTTTATTTTAATAATAATTAAAAAAAAGCCAAAACGTTTTCATAAAAATAAAATCTAAGGCAAATCTCAAGCATGTAAAAACTGATAGACTGGGAGCTGCCTCGACTGTATGGCCTTTTGGGCCTTCTCCCCCGCCCACCTGGAGCCATTTCCTCCCACCTCCAGCTCGCCAGCAGGAAACTTCCTTACTGTTCCACGGTTCTCCAGCATGAGACTGCCCTGTTACATTTACAGAGAGTTAAGCCGGGGAGCTGGTGGGCCAGGGGTTGGAGAAGCTGTTTGAGTGACAGTTCTTAGACGGCAGCTTTAGCATCCATGGCATCTGTCCAGAGAGGAAACTGAGGCCGGCTTGTTAAGAGACAAACTTTGTAACTTTTTGACCCAGGAAGTTTTGAGAATGATAATAAGGAAATGATTATAGAGTGCATTGAGCTTTTCAGAGACAAGTGGTATTTAAAATACAAGGTATTATTACCTTCATAGAGTTTTCTTTTGACTACTGCTCTGCTTGAAAATGTGGGCAGAACACTTTTATTTTTCAAAACTTGGGTATTTTTTTTTTTTTTTTTTTTTTTTTGTTCACGCTCACAATACCTCCCCTCAGCCCTATAAGCTAAGTCTCGGTTTTCTTGTCACTGGATAATTTAAATGTTCAAAGAAATCTGGTATTAGCTTTATCAGCTAACTTGGCTGCATTCCCACTAGAGACATCTATCCCTCCAGCTCCTCCTTTACTCCTGTCATTTGAAGGACTGTTAGATTAATGGTGAAATCAGTATTACATTTGAGGTCCTTAAATGCAGGTACTAAACATCACTCACAACAGATGTAAGGTAGGAGCGTGTCTTTAAAAGACCCTAAATAAATCAGGGCAGCCCCAGGGGCCGGCTTGTTCCCTGATGGAGCGCCCACTGCTGAATCCTAGAACTCCCTCTAGGAGAGGATCCCACACGCATTCCCACGACTGAGCCGCCTCTGTCTTGGGAGATTCTAAAACTGAAAATCGGATGTCAGTTCAAGTCTCCATTTCATGTGAGGGGACCCGTTCACTGAGAAGGCCCGGCGGTGTCCCCTCTGCTTGCCTCACAGGCCCACACCAAAAGTCTCACCAACGTGATGCAAAAATGGCCCGTGTGTCCGCGCTGAGGGCAGCAAGGGCGCCGGCCCTGGTTCACACCCCAGGGCTCCGTGCCTGGAAACAGGTTGCTTGTCTGCTCTGAATCTTTGGCTCCTCATCAGAAACGGGAGGCTATTAATAGCTTTTTTTTTTTTTTCCTGGGGTTGTTTTGAGAATTTAAAGCAAGCATAGAGACCGGGACATAGGAAAGGCTCAATCCGTGTTAGTGCTCATTAAAAAGCCCTAACAGTTCATGTGCCTCCGGGTTTACGTTATTTTTGCGGAGTTCTGCTTTCAGTGCACAGTGAAACTAAAGATAACCGTGCAGCTATTGTCTCTGACCCGCCTGGGTGCTCTTACTAGAACGAAAGGAAAAAGGAAATACACTGTGGCCCAGAATGGGGCTCCAGAGAAATCCAAAATGAGCTGCGGTCTAAAAGTGACTTCTCTCCAAGCCTATTTTTAACCAGCTGTGAACTTCTCTAATACGCAAAGAGTGATGCTGGGCTCCCTGAATAGCTCGGCTGACGAGCTCCTGCCTGCTTCTGCTACTATGTGAATTTATGGAGTTCTGGTCTCACACTTCATTAAAGAAATATACGATGGCGCAGAGACAGGAGGCCAGACACCTATAACTCTTTGTCGCGATCTCCTAGTGATAAATCTTAGGACTGCTTCATTTATGGAGGGAAAAAGGAGTGACCATAGAGATGTTATCTACAGCCTTCTGGGTTGTCTTTGCTTTTCTTGCTCTTCCTTCTTTCTTTTCTTTCTTTCTTTCTTTCTTTCTTTCTTTCTTTCTTTCTTTCTTCCTTCCTTCCTTCCTTCCTCCCTTCCTCCCTTCCTCCCTTCCTCCCTTCCTCCCTTCCTCCCTTCCTCCCTTCCTCCCTTTCCTTCTTTCTTTCTTTCTTTCTTTCTTTCTTTCTTTCTTTCTTTCTTTC
>NW_026596064.1:4447557-4531731 GCF_907164565.1 Psammomys obesus
TTCTTTCTTTCTTTCTTTCTTTCTTTCTTTCTTTCTTTCTTTCTTTCTTTCTTTCTAGTTGATTGCAATGAAAAACTTTATTAAGAGTCACAAAACAAAAAGTCTGGTCAAAAGTGTTCTCAGATCTGTAAGACACTCATCACAAGTTCTTAACAAACTGCTTTTGTAACGAGTGCAAAAGCACTAGTTACATAGTTTTTCACATTTGATCGTTGAGAGGCTTACTCTGCTCACTCAACTGTGTTAAGTCAAGACTTTCAATGCCAACTACCGCCACCACACACACACACACACACACACACACACACACACACACACACACGCACACACACCATAGTCTAGTGTGGAAGGTGAGGTGGAAGGAAAGGGTGACACCTGTGTCACAAAATGAATATTTCTAAGAATCCCTCGATCTGTTTTTATTCTTTTACGGTCTTAGCTAGAATTAGGTCAAATGGGAACATGACTGGAACAAAAGGCTTGGAATGGAGGTCAGACTTCCAAAGAGTGGCTGTCACCACTCCTGATAAATATCTGCTGAAGAACCAACAGAAAGTGGGGTGTGGAGCCCCAGGTGTTCAATCCCAACACTTGAAAGGCCATTCTCTCACGAGACCAGCCTGGTATCCAGAGTGAGTACCGGGCTACCTAGGCTACATAGTGAGGCCCTGTCTCAAAAACACAAACAATCAAACAAAATAAAGAAAAGAGTGATTAAAGGCTAGTTAAATAGCGTTGGGGCTGTTGCTCGACAGTAGGATACTTGCCTAGCACACCCAAGGCCCCGGGGTTGCATTCCAAGCACCCCAAAACAAATGACAAAATATGGTTAAAGAAACAGATGAACAGATGACAGACAGAGATGTCCAGTGATTCAGCTGTCATTTCTTCTCTAACACCTTTTCCACCCCTTCCTTTTCATCCAAATATCCTTGTAGTACCGCCCCTCCTGTCTTGACTTCCTGCTTCCTTGCCCGGCTTCTTGTCAGAGTTAAGCCCAGTGCTGAAGAATGTGCTTCCTTTATTTTTCTCTTCTCTGCCCAGCATGGTGCCTGGAATATATTGATAAATTCATAAGGATGTTGTTTTATCAACTCAATGTGTTTTCAAAGAACAAAATTGATTTATTTATTTTCCTGGAAAATTAAAAGCCTACTAAATCCACCATTTGGGTTTATCTATCTAAAAACCTAGAACCAAAATGACAGCATGCCAGTACAGCTTTCCCTAATGTCAGAGGTATTCTGTTTAGCCTAAAATATCACCAGTTGATTTTTAAAGGATTAAGTCTGTTATTCACTCTA
This sequence comes from Psammomys obesus, assembly GCF_907164565.1. Classification (NCBI taxonomy): domain Eukaryota; kingdom Metazoa; phylum Chordata; class Mammalia; order Rodentia; family Muridae; genus Psammomys; species Psammomys obesus. Next base: position 4,448,862 of record NW_026596064.1, read on the forward strand.
AAGCCTTTGACCTACAAAAGGACTGACAGTCCAGAACAGAGGATTGTAATAATAATGACACTAAGAGGACTTCTGTGGGCTGGATGCTGGGAAAGTAAGGTTATCAGTGACAGAGAAATGGGATGCAAACATGGCTTCTGAGCATCCCTGTTTACCTTGCGGTACCCCTAGGCTCCTCTCTTGGATTCCCCCCAGTCCTTACTTTGTCCCGTGTATTCAGAAGGTAAACCAGGTTTGTATGAGTTCACTTGTGACAGGAATGCATGAAAGAGTCATGACAACAGCCATTCCTGCAAGCAGAGGAGCCATCTGGGATCAGAGTGCACCAGGCTAAAGGGGCCTCTGGGAGGAAGGAATGGTGGGACTCCGGTAGGGGTCAGATCACAATTAACAAAGGCCTTCAATGTGAGACTAGGGAGAGTGGATAGCAACACTTGTGCAAGGGCAGATCATGTGTATGGAGGTCATATACACCAAGCTGCCTGTTTACAAATCCCCTCTGTAATATTCCCAAAGATGGACTAGGGAGATGCAAGGATGAGCCTCGGGGTTCTGTTCCCATCTGATTGCAGCAGTCTAAGCCTGGAACGGAGATCTTCCTACCAAGGCGGTGCCAGCAGGAAAGTGGCTAATAAAGGGCACGGGGTGATAGTGAAATAAGGCCGCAGGAACTGATGAGGAGTGTCAATTTGCAAGAACACCTTAGTCACTGCTTTTGTGTTGACTCTCCTCATCTCCCTGCCTCTGCCTCTTTTGTCTGTGGACAATTTCTCTAATGGGCATATTTCATCTGCCTCAGCTCTGGCCTCTGGGGACCCGTGCTAACAAGTGAACAGCAATTGTAAAAGTCCCTGTCACGGGTACACCGGAGGGCAGACAGGGATATTCACTGCAGAGCGTGGAGAAGAAGGGTCTAAATGCCAAGCACCACTTCAACAACTGTACCCACATCCAGGGAAGCACCCACCAGTGCCCTCAACAGCGGCACGGCTCTATTTGCAAGGCGGTGTGGCAGGGTAGTCCTGTTTGCTTAAGTAACGTGAACGTGTGGGCATTAAGCACACTGACTGCTCTTCCGGAGGATCAGGATTCGGTTCCCAGCATCCCCACGGAGGATCCCAACAGTCTGTACCTCACGCTCCAGTGGGTACAACACCCTCTTCTGGCCTCCACGGGCGCTGACTATGTGTGGTGTACATTCATGCATGCAGGCAAAGCATCATACTCAATAAAACAATTTTCTTAAACGATACATGCTGCTTATGTGTGTATGCGTGTTTACATGGGCGATAAGCAAGTCACTTGCTGTCTCATTTGTTGTGTTAGGGACTATGTGTAGGGCCTTACGCATAGTAGGAAATGGTCTGCCTCTGACCTCACGGGATATTAGATTTGACCCAGAGTGTGTAAGCAGAACTGTGTGTCACACTTTCCGATGGCCTTGCTTAAAAGACAGTGAGTGCTCCTCTTCTGTTAGCTTCCTCTCCAGAAGACCAATGCAATGGCTGGGATTCTAGTCTCCATCTTAGACCCTGGGAATAGGTCTTCCGTGGTTACCCGTTGCTAAAAACAAACAAACAAGTAAATCACTAGTGTCTGTTGAAAGTACATGAGTGCACATCTTTTGGGGAGAGCGGGGATGTTTTATTCCCCGTGTAGGTATGCGGCCCACATGCTTGCAGTACCCATGGAGCCCAGAAGACGGTGACATATCCACTGGAGACTTACAGCCTATGTTGGGGCTCCATGTGGGCTCAGGGAACTGAAGCCTGGTCCTCCAGATGAGCAGCCAGTGCTTCAAGCACACATCTTCATTTTCATTTAACAAATGGGATGGTGTGGCCTTCAGACATAAAAGAGAAATAGGGCGACAATCCTGTGATTAGACTAATGACAAGAAATACCTACAGTACAGATGTAGAGAGTCGCCTCAGACACCTTGATGCAAACCCAGAGAGTCTTTTAGGCAGTGGTCACACTGAGGACATCACCTAAAAGACAAAGTATGAAAGTCTCCATTTTCAGTGTTGTCCGAACATGACAACTCCTCCTAGACAGTGCGTTGTCTAGGTTAATTTAACAGAAGTCCTTCAGGATGATGCCCAGAATCCTTTTAGCTGGAGCCGTATGTTCCCCGGAGTGATGAGTCCTAGGGGGTAAATCTATAATGGAAATTAAAATTGGGGTTTGAACAACTGCTACCTAACGGAAGCAGGCTTGAAAAAGAGGCTAAGGCCGGATGAATCAAGGTAAGGGGGACACTTGTCTCTGCTTAATGTCATGGTAATATTAGTTAGTGGGTTCCCAGTAGTCCCTCACGTGGGGCTTTTGTCCTAAGTGTCCATGTGTGTGTGTGCACACGTGTGCATTGTGAGAGTGTATGAATGTGTGTATGATGTTTGTGTGAGTATGTGAGTGGCTGTGTGCATAGTGTATATGTGTGTGCATGATGTTTGTGCGAATGCATAAGGTGTGTGAGTGTGTGTTTACAGACAGATGCATGAGTCATGTGTGTCCTCCCAAGTGGAGGGCCCAGTGCTTGAGAACAGGACACAAAGAAGCCTGGATGCCAACCCACCTGAGTGCACCTGCCTCTGCGAAGGAGATGGCTCTCTGAGTTCCCACATGTAGGAAATGGCTGGATGCTGGTGACGATGACAGGCTCACCAGCAAGGGTCCAAACGAGCGCCTTCTGTGTCCTGGATGTGAAACTTGATTTCATATGACAATATTTCTAAAGGGTCCGTGGCAGGCTCTTTTCTCTTTCCTCATCTGGAGAACTTTTATTCTCTAGAGAGGGGATGAAAAGTTCTCCCAAGTGTCTCTGAGGGACCCTCCTTTCCATATTGCCTTTGTGATTTCCCCTTTGTGGTTTGCATGTGAATGACATGCACTCCTCTCTCTGGCCAGAGAGCTGCTGTCAAGATAATTTTTCTCAGCAAATCCTGGTCTTGAGGAGGGACCCAGACATCTGTCCCTCCATGTTCTTCATTTCTTCCTGGGCTAGAGCTTAAGTCACAGTTTCAAATTAGATTTGTCTTCTGCTTGTCAATGTCTTCAAAGGGAAAGTTACAAGTGGCCTGTACCCAGAGTAAATAAACTCAATTCTCTTTTAGGCTAAGGCTCATATTTTAGTTTGCTGCCATTCCAGAAAGGAAGGAATTGATTTGTCCAACAGTCAGACAGCTCTGGACTGTATTCTTTCTACAGTTAGAAGCCCAATCATGCTCTGTCCATGTGAGCGGGTGTTACCACACTGCAGCTTTGCCTTTCAGACTCCTTGCCAGCAAGGCAGCAAGGCTTGGGAGAGTCTTCACTCTACGAGTTTGGGGTTATCTCCTGCACGGGTTTTTTTGTTTTGTTTTTTGTGCTTTTGCTTTTTCTTCATCTTTGTCCATAGTATAACAGCTTAACTTCCTTGATGCTTCTATCTCCCTCTCTGCCCCTGTCCAACACGTGCAGCAGAACTAGCTGCTAAGATTTGCCTGTGATGCTAATTTAAGCAAGGCATTCCTGAGGGCGGGGTCACCTGTCTGCTCCTCCTCCGCCGAGCTGTAAGAGGGAGCTGGGTTTCACCCTGCTCAGCTAGCTGCAGCTGAACAGATCAGAGAGCCCTTTGGAGGCTCAGTGTAGGCAAAAGAAAGGTCATGCTCCTTCCTTTGTGAGGCTCCTAATGGGACAGGAAGTTTGAAGCTCTGCACCAGGAGTGCCGAGTTAATAAAGAGACTGCAGGGGAGGTGGCCAGTCTCTCTCTGGCTACAGCCTCATCTCTGGACAGTTCCCCCACAGTGATTACCTGACAGCTGTCTTTTCTTCTCGTCTCATTGCTCTCTTGCCTTTCTTCTTGAAATACATCTTAGAGAGAGAATGGCTTTCTAATGAGACAAGCAAGACATCGCCTCTAGCACCAATTTTTTAGCTCAGGCAGTTGAAATTTATCTGAGCTAGTCAGTTAACACTACCTGCAGGGCCTATCAGATTGCTTTTAGAAATGTTGGTCCTGGATGTGAAATGCTGGCCCTCTCCCTTTTTTATAACTAAGCATTCTTCTTATCAAAAAGTTCTCTGTTACAACGGCCAGGGGAGGTGCCACCTTAATATTCCAAATCCAAGTATGCTCTAGGCAAAGGAAGACAATGACGTTTGCTAAATTCATCCTGTGTGATTCCCTGTAACATTTAGTTCATTTATTGTTTGCTTCCTGGATGAATAACATGTACAGGATATGGGTGGGAGGAGAGGGCAGAGAAATGCAGATGAATTCAATATAGCCTAGCCCTTGAAGACTTCAGTCTGTCTCAGCACTCAGGAGGCTGAGGCAGGAGGATTACAAACCCCAGCATGCTGCATAGTGAGGCCCTATCTCAAATAAATACATATATGTATAATGTATAATTTATATATAATGTATAAATATATTTATATATAATACAAGTACAAGTAAATATATAAGATTTATATTCAGAGAGACAGAAGGTAGGAAAATTCACACTCACTGCAAATTTCACACAAGCTACACACCAGGACATGGGTGTGGAATGCTGCGGGAGACATGCTTAAGCAGTGCTTCGAAATATGCCCCCAAAGGGGCCTCCAGCTTTCATCTCGTTTGCCTCATTATTGGTTGATGGGTACACTAGAAAAGGTATGAATGTTTTGTGGCTAAAGTATCATTGGCCCTCAAGATTGAAGGCACACATGCCATGAATACTGTGGTAAAGGAAGGAAATTCCATGAACTAGAGGCAGGTTAAAGTTCAAAACTGGGCTGGAGATGGCATCAGGCACCTTTAATGTCAGCACTAGGGAAGCAGAGGCAGGCAGACGTCTGTGAGTTTGAGGCCAGCCTGGTGTACAGAGTGAGTTCAGGACAGCCAGGGCTCTGTAGTGAGACCCAGTCTCAGAATGGCATAATCATAGCATCTGACAACGAGGACATGGTGGAAAATATGAAAGAAACCAGTGGGAGGGACAGTAAAGATGATTCCAACGTTTCTATCTGGGAGATACCACAGGGATGTTGTCGAAGGGGAGCAGAGGTTGGAGATATTTAAGATTTTAAATACCTACATACTAACCCTAATGCTATACATGACAGCAGCTGCTGTTACAGTTATTTTTATAAAACTGTGTTTGTTTCTCAGTTTCTCTCCTAACCCAGCTATGACACAAATAATTGAGCATCTATTATTCTTGTTTAACAATATACTTCACAACACAATAACTGAGCAGCTAACATGCTATTCTTAACCATCTAAGTTAATTTGGCTTCCTCCCAGTGTGCACCCCAGAATACTTGCACTTTGTAGCTTTCCTGCTCCAGCTCCTCTCTCCTGATATCTCTTAGGCATCTGCTCATGGCTGAATCTCCTACTTCTTCTCACTCCTCCTCCCTTGGCTGGCAGGAAGTCCAGCCCTATTCTCTCCCCTGCTCAGCGACTGACTGTAAGCTGCTTTATTGGCATATCAGGGAACAATTGGGGAGCAGTTTTTATACAACATTGAGACAGGAGATTCTCAGAACAAGGATTGCAACCAGAGATGGGGAAAACAGAACCCAGTATTTGAATTCACACAATAACCTTTTGCCTCCAAGTCACCTTGTAGCTACCCTTCTTCATCTCTGTCTTCTCCCAACCTCCCTCACCTCTGTGCTTCCCATCAATACTATGGAGACGAGACTCTAAACTACCTCAGTGTTTAACAAGTGAGAAAACAAATCCCGGTTGCATGATCAGTTGACTCATTCTACACAGAGGCCTGGGGAGCTACGGACAGGTGAGATCAGGCAGCCAACTCTCAAGCAAGCACCCTACAGCTGCTGCCGATTTGCTGTTTGCCATCTGTGGCTGAAAGCAAGCTGTTTCTCCTTCCTGTTCTCTGTCTCCAACTCCTTCCTGCCATCCATTTGCCTCATTTGGAGAGGAGTGGGGTGATTATATCAAGTCTGCCCACCTAAACAGAATGGGCAGCTTCTCTCTGAAGGGAGAGAGTGACCAAAGGCACCATTGTCCTAAGCTGACAGCAATGCTGAGGCTGGTATCAGCCAGAAAGGACCAGGACGAGACCTACACTTGGCACCTATCCACAAGAACGCTAGACCTCCAGAGCTCAAATCCTTACAGTTCTGATTGGACAGAAGGAAAAAAACTTGTCATCATTGCACAGGAAGTGCTCATTGCTGCCCCAAATCTGTTCTCCTCTATTCAGTAACCTCCCAGAGTTTGGCTACACGCAAAAGGAGTCAAGTAAAACACTCCATTCCTGGCCTTTCCTCAGCTTGATGTTCCTGAGGGACCAATTCCTGGCAGTAAGAAAGCATTAAATGTTTGTGTGTGGCTTTTAGAAACTCTCTGGAAAGGGAGATCTTCTCTTCTCAGACTGTAGATGCAATGGCTGGAGCTCTAGCAACTGCCGTTGCGCTTGAGGCAGTTTTGTAAATAGAAATCACACACAGTGAGAGGAGGGCCTCTGGTCTGGGGAACTGAAGCTGCCCTACCTCAGGCAGCTTTCCTCACACACCTTTCAGGGGTTTATATTCATTTTTATTGTTGCTTTGACAAATTATAGCAAACATAATTTGTTTTAATTGTACAGTTCTGTGGAAGTCTGACAGGGATCATGAAGAGATAAGTTCAAGGTGTCAGATGTTTGCATTCCTTTCCACAGACTAAAGGGAAAAATTAGTTTCCTTGTTTTTGTTCTCATAGTCCTTAAATCCTGGCTGTCTCCTGACATCAAAGCAAACTGTGTCAAGCCAATCCTTGTATCATAGCTCTGCTCTCTCTTCTGAGTCTCTCTTTCCCTTGTGATTATATCAGTCTTGTCTAGATAATGCAAAACAATCTGTTTTAAAGGCAGTTTATTAGCAAATCTAGTTCATCTTCCTTAATTCGAGTTTGCCCCATAACCCAATTCATTTATAGTGCATCTTTGTGAGACCACAGTGGTAGCAAAACCAACTTCTCTTTCCTCATGACATTGTTTTTAAGACATTGTGTTACTCATACATTTCTGCAATGTACGTTAGCTGAATTCCCACAGCTCTCCCCGGTAGTGATGTGTGTGGTCTGCTAATTCTGGTTGTGGGACACCTACACTCTCTGCCCAGAGTCTGCCCTTGTGTCTACATGTTCACAGTGAAGCATAAAGAAGCCATCTTACGAGATGACCACAGTTCCTGTGCCCAACACCTAAAGACTTGTCTCAGAACGAAGAAGGAAACTGAGCCCTGAGCTGGGACTCAGGGTTCCATGCTTATCTTGGTTATGGTTTTATTGCTGTGAAGAAACACCATGATCATGGCAACTCTCAAAAAAAATTTTTTTAACTGGGGCTGGCTTACAGTGTCAGAGGTTTAGTCTGTTATTGTTATGGCAGGGAGCATGACAGCATGCAGGCAGACATGGTGCTGGAGGAGGAACTGAGAGTTCTACATCTTGATCCGCAGGCAGCAGCAGGAGACTGTGTGCCACACTGGGTGTAGCTTGAGCATAGGAGACCTCAAAGCCTGCCCCACACAGTGACACATACGTACTCCAACGAGGCCACACCACCTAATATTTCCACTTTCTACAGGCCAAGCATTGAAACATGTGACTGTATGGGGGACATACCTTTTCAAACCACCACTCGTGGCAAACTCATGATATTGCTAGCTCAGGAACCAAGGTCTCTGGGGCTATGCCTACATCACATTCTTCTTTGAGCCCTGGCTTGTTTTTTTTCCACAAAGGATGCATTAGACGTACTGCTATTGCGAGCAGTCCACAGGCTGAGTACAGATGGACCCCAACGTCTCCTCCTTCACAATCATTCCAGTGACTCCAGATGTTGAAGGCATCTAGTGTATGCTCTTGGAGCTCTCACCTACACACAGCAAAGTTCTCTGTTGTGTGTGCTGCTTTTCCCTGCTTCACGATCCTTCAGTGTTTGTCTCTCCTATCTGCTCACTGGCATTTGATGACTTGGAGGTCCTTTATAACAGTATCTAAGAATATATAAGAACCGGAACCTTCTGCAGTTTGATGCTATGAGTTTACCCTTATCTCTCTGTGCATCAGCTTTTCCATCTTAGCAATGGGACAACAGCAAGAGTAGCTCAACATAATTGCCATGGAAAGAGCTCATGTGATGTATTGTAAAGCTCTGCACCACCACGTGTGGTTTCACTTAAGTGCTCCTGACATCACTGAGCAAGAAAGAATCCTGCCTGCCAAATTGGCTCTGAGTCCATCTTCCAATCAGCCTTGTAACATTAAGTGAAAAGGAGAGGAAGTAGAAGCAGGCCTGCAAGGCACACAGAAACAGGAAGTACATGATATACCTACTACAGGCATGTGCTGGAGAGCCAATGGGGTGGGGGTTGGGGGTGGAAGAGGAAGAATGCTAAAGCCCCTTGCCCTGCCTGTTCATAAAGACCTGATTTCTCGAGCTCTCTGGTGATGTTGTGGACTCCATGTCTCTGGTAGCTGGGAAGGCCGCATTCACTTCAAGTCCCTTTGCTCTGGCTCTGCCTTCAGTAGAAAGGATAAGAGGCTATTCCTACACTCCCTAGACCTTCACACCTCTACTCACACAATAATTCCCTCCCCAATGCCTGGTGACTAGTGTTGAGAACAGTTTCCCTGGCATTTCTCATGTTCTTTGCAATTCTTAACTAAAAGTAGTGGGGTTGCATTGTGGTGGCGGCGGCGGCTGCTGCTGCTGCTATGCTGCTGTTATTTGATGCAGCAGTTTTACAGTGAGTTGAAATGCCTTGTGCTAAATTTCATACCTGCATAGGATCTTAGATACCATGTCTTCAACACGTTTAGACTGTACATGGGAAATCTGAGGTTTTGATGCATTTGGTCTTGCTGAGATTAGATAATTATAATGCGGAGACACTGAACTGTGAGAAACATCTAAGGGACTTTGCCTGTAATGCGTCTCTACCTTCCTAAATGTGGGATACTTTCTAATTTTAATATTTGCTGCATGATACCTCTTTTGATACTTTGATATTTATTTTGAGAATTAGTAGCAGTTTCTCTTGTTGAATAACAGATTCTGGCCATTCTTTTGTCAGAGAACTCATTTTTTTTTCCTCAAGAGTAATCCTACATAGTTAAATCAGCTTCTGTCATTTGAGAGGTCGTGATGAATTCTAATTCTACCCTGATGTCCTCATCTCACACTGTTGCAGCAGCTACCATGAGCCAGGCCCTCTCACCACAGGTCCTGTACTTGGTCCTCGGACATCCCTATCTGGAGGTTCTTTTTTTAATAAGTGGCATAAAGGAAGCAAGAAAAGTGAACCACAGTCTCCAGACCCTTTGTCTGATGGGCTTAGTGTCTTCTACTCTGGGTTGGTGGCAGCAAATGATACTCAAAAAATTTTTGAGTAACAGTAAGTTAGGGAATATTGATGCTTTTCCATCCTTCAACTGTGAATAAGAATAGTAAGAAGAGGAATAAGCCAAGGCTTAAACACAAATTCTGTGAGTTGAAGGTGAGCAATAATAACTTTAATACTTCCTAAACCTTAGGACAATAAGAACACAGGACACACACATGTATATATACATATATACATTCACAGACCTATAGACCAGGCAGAACCTGACAAAGGAACAAGAAGGGCCCAGTCAGAATCCAAATGAAAACAAATAGAGCATTTCTAAATTGGGTATAGAAAACGCATCTGAGAAAGCCTTCATCTCCTTGGTTTCTGTGACTATAAGGAGAAGTCTATTTGAGATACATGTTATGAGTATGATCTCATGGGAGTAAAACCAAGGAAGAAGTTTAAAGAGAAATACATAAGGAATAATTAAATGGGAAGAGACAATAATGCATTTCCCATGTCACTGATGAAAAGTCAAGTGAACGGTAAGCAAACCAGGGAAGTTACGGTTCCAAAGAATGAGTTAACGGGAGCCGTGGTCACTGAAAGATTCAGTAGTAGAGAGGAAATGTTTTGGGGGAAAGTTAGCAGTGATAGCCCACGTGTCTCCTAACAATTCATCCTGTTTGACCTTGGCATTTCCTGGGAGTGCTGAGAGGCTCATGTAGCATACTGGGGGATGGAAACACATCTGGGTTCTGGGGTGTAGACTGTCTGTGCAAAGGGAATTTCAAGAGCTCCACTGCTGAAGCAAAAGAGAGAAGACCTCAACTCTAACAAAGCAAAACTTCCAAAGGTATAACCTGCCTGAAGGAAGACTAGATATCCTTAGGAGACTGCCTTGCCCTGAGCCAATGACACTCACCACTGCTGGGGTCTGGGGTGATTCCCAAGGAGTCCTCCAACCCCTAGATTTCAGAGATACGTCTTCAGGTAGACCTGGCACAGCCCTTTTGTCTTGTGCTTTTTATGCTCCATAAATTCTCCAGAAAAACTCTTTTTCCTTCCAGTCTTTCATTAGTGTTCACTATCCTACCTTTGCCTGAATGTTGCCCTGAAAATAAACTTGGAGGTAAATATATGTGCTTAGACAGGTAAACTTGTGTTTTCTTTGAGTATTCCATGTCTGAGTGTGGTAAGTATTCCAAAAGCAGAACTAGTTCTCAATGCTTTTATGGTGCTCTTGCTGCTGCATGGCCTCATTTATCTCTCAGACAACCCTGTGAGGAGGATAGCGGATCCTGACATGAGGAGAGCAGGTCTGTATGGGGTACTAGCCTAAGCCTGAGGTCAGCTCCAGTGGCCTCACACCCACTGTGTGTCTGTCTCGGTGACTCAGCAGCATTGCCATGATTTTCTGAGGAAGAAGCTGAGATATGAAATAGTTGGCTGACTGGGCCTAAGGTCAGAGTCTGTAATGGAGCCAGGTTAGTCTTAAACAGGTGGCCAACATATGTTTTATTGTATTAAAAAAGAAAAAGAAAAAGAAAAAGAAAAAGAAAAGAAAAAAGAAAAGAAAAGAAAAGAAAAGAAAAGAAAAGAAAAGAAAAGAAAAGAAAAGAAAAGAAAAGAAATCACCTTTCTGCCATCCTGGGTGTTTTTACAAAGTGGTCTTGAAGGCATTCTCGTCTGAGATCCCTACCACAATTACCACCTCTTCTTACAGCAACAACCGATCTCTTGCTATTAATAAAATAATTAAATCCAAGGTTTATTTTATTTCAGGAATGTATCACTTCCATATAGCTTTGGGCCCCTGACCTGTAGGACCCCTACCTTGAGTTTCTAAATACTGGCATCATCCTACTAAGCATTTTATTTTATTTTATTTTATTTTATTTTATTTTATTTTATTTTATTTTATTTTTTATTCTTTGTTCCATAAATAAGTACTGAGTAAAATTGTCTAGTAAGCACCTTAAGGAAAATTCAATTAAAATTAAAGTGACCAAAAGAACTAAACAAAAGCAAATACATCTTCCCCTTCTGGTTGCTTCTCTGAGATCACCCTGTTTGTATGCTTTGGAAACATGGCCCTAGAAGTAGCCCAAATTTCCCACTTATCATCCTTTATTCATGTTAGTGCCATAGCCTGGAATGCCCTTTCCCCAGTCCCTCACTGAACTTTCAAGTTCTTATCTCCCTGTGTGAAGTGTTTCTAAAGTAAGCCAATAGAGGTGACTCTAACCCCTCTCCAAGTCTTATTTCAGTGGGTCTTGTAAAGTAGATTTTTAAATTACATCTCATTCTCCTACACAACACTGCAACTTTCATACGACCAAAGCCGTGTGGGGTTTCCACAGGCCATGCACACAGGCTTATAATGTGTACTTGGCATGAGTTTATGGAATGAATAAAATTAACATAAAATGCCATTTCCCCTTTTCCCATCCCTTATCAGACATTCAAAGTGATTCAACATGTCCCTGACAGATATTTCTGTCAGGAAGACAGGAAGATTGTGACTTCTGCTCAAAATCTGCATCTCCGGTTCCACGAACACTCCACAAAGGGGATGCAAGCTGCTTCTGCTAGAACACACTTGCCAGGAATTACTAGAAATGGGGTGCAGTTCCCCAGTTCCATTAGATCACCAGGATGCTTTTTCTTAGTTTTTCTGAAGAGTACATCCAGTACAATCTCCTGTCTTCTTGTTCAGCACTAAAAAAGAGTACCCCCACAAACCACAAAGTGCTAGATATCACAGCTAGAGGAGGAACAGTGGACCAAGCAGTAAGATAATGGGAAGTTAGGCCTCAGAGTGAATTACCTGCCCACAATCAAAGTTCAAGTTCCTAACACACGAAAATAAGGTTGGGATCCCTGATAAAAGCACATATGTATATGTATGATAATCAGAGAGAGAGAGAGAGAGAGAGAGAGAGAGAGGGTGGGTATGGAGATGTGTATATGTACATTCAAGTGCAGGTCAGAGGACAACTTGCAGTTTTTTTCCTTCCTTTATGGGTCTTAGGGATTTAACTCAGCTCATCAATGCCACCCTGCCACCCGCAGGTGTGAATTCCATTACATCCTCTGCAAACTGCATGCTCTGAGGCACCCTCAGTTAGCCCGCTGTTCCTCAGACAGCAGGTCAGGCCAGCCTTGGCTTTCTGCTGACCCTTGCTCTTAATCACAGCTGCATCCAGAATAAATGCCCTGCATGCCTTCTCCTTACCCCAACAGACACACTTTCTGCTCGCCCCAACTTCCCTCAGTACTTCTGTTGCCGGGGAAGCCATTCATCATGCCAGAGATTTAGTCACATCTTTGCTTCTTAAAGCAAATGTGTGGGTCACCGCATCAGCCGCAGGGGGAAGATGTCTCTTGCTCTAGGCCAGTGGCTCTCAACTGTGGACGGTGACTCCTGAGAGTCAGATGACCCTTTCACAGGGATGGCCTAAGACCATCGGAAAACACAGATATTTACATTACAGTTCATAACGGTAGCAAAATTACAATTACGAAGTAGCAACCAAATAATGTTATGGTTGGGAGTTACCTCAACATGAAGAACGGCATTAAAGGGTTGCAGTGCCAGGAAGGTCGAGAAGCAATGCTCTAGGCCATGCAGCCGGACTAACAGTTGACCCAGGAGCCCGGGTAGCAATTAATGAATGGAAAAAAATGAGCAGAAGTGTGGGGGTGTCTGCCCTAAGGCAGCCCCCTTCATCTGCATGCTCACTCTTTTCTTTCTCTAAAGAACTTCTGTTCTCACCACTGCTCCAAACTCCCCTTTTCTCATGTTCATTTCTGGAAGTCTCTTCTTAGCCTAGAGGATCACATTCTCGGGGGCCAATTAGATGTTGAGAAGTTGGATCTTCCGGTCGGAGAGTTTTTCTTCCTAAAAATGGCACACGTGACTTTTTTTTTTTTTTTTTTAATCTATAAATGGGATATTTATTTTCCCCAGAAAAAATTCACCTTCGGGGCATGGTACCCTGTGGAAAATTCCAGGAAAGAAAGGAAAATTTCTTGAAGTGGTGAGCAGTCTCGAGAAGAATTTTGACACAGGATAAGCAGGCACTTGGTAACCTCTGGTGCTTGTGACTACAAATGCAGTGCCCTGCGGAAGTGTGCCTTCCAAACAAGCGCTGTCCACGTCAGGCGGTAGGGAAGAAAGCATCCTGAGTGAGTGCTGTGTGGGTGAGCCTTGTAAAGTAAGTGGTCTCATTCTTCAGTCAATGAACTCCTGCAGCCTTGATTTGGGAGATTCGGGAGAAAACAGAGGAAGATGAGGAGGTAGGGTGGATGGGATGAGAGGTGAGGAGAAAACTACCAATGTGTGCTTACTGTTTCATGTCATTGAAGAGGACAAACTTCCACCGGGTGGATGTCTCAGCAGGTAACAGCAACTGCTTACACAAACCTGAGGAACTGAGTTCCAATCCCCAGGACCCCTTGCTGTACCCTACAGCCCAAGTGCTCTGTGGGATGCATACAGGAGGATTTCTGGGGTTTGCTGGCTGCCTGTCTAGCTCTACGTTCAGTGAGGGAGGCTTTCTGAAGGAAATAAATCAGAGCAGGACACCGGACGTCCTCCTGATGTACGCCTGATGTAGCCTTTGCTCATGCATCCCTGTACACACACATGCGCACAGAGGGAGTAACCAGGTAGTCACCCAGACAGCGTTTAGTGTGTTCGTTTGTAACCTCAGCCACAGCTGATGGAGACCCTCAGCTATGTGTCAGCTTACAGCTTCCTTTCCACAGAGCTACCGCAGTGTTGTGCCTGATACTGTGAAGTAGCAGAGTGACGCTCTATGAGCTCAGCTCTGGCCTCCCTGTCTCCCAAGACAGTATATTCTTTCCCTTGAGGAATAGTTAAGAGGAGCAGACCTTTGGTGGGAAACAGCGGTGGGGTGTATAACCTGAGCCGCATCACACTGAGACAGGCAGGCTCCACTGTGATATCCCATGATCTCAGGCAATCACTCCTTGGGGAAATGAAAGAGCAGGAGAGACAGACTATGGCCCGAGAGTCTTACCCAGCCCTAGTGTTTAATGTTTAGGGTTAAAATCACACAGGTCGTTGTTTCTTTTGCTTTCTATGAGGTCGCCAGATGAGCTGAGTGCCCTAAGTGGACCCTGGGTATCTGTGGTTATATGACTAAATCCTGGCTCAAAGAACCAGTGTCAAAGGTGAGGCTGCTTCTTAAAAGCAAAAAGGCTATCAAATCGCACCCAATTGCTCCCAATGGCCTAGCTCAAGGTAAGGTATGTGAGTTCCCATTAGAGGTCAGAGGGCAAGAGCAAAGCTTTCAGTAGTCTGGGTACAGAGGAGGAGCTTTCCAAGCCTGCGACAGCCATCCTTGTCCACACACGTACCTGTTCCAGACCCCCGTAGTCAGCATAACACCGATAAGCCAAGCTTCATGATAGCTGAGTTCCACCTAAGATGTTCCTCAGCGGGCTCCCAGACGCCCTGGAGGTTGCCCCATTTTTGAAAAGATGTTGACTTTGAAGAAATGTCTTAAGTTGTTGTGATTCAAAGGTCTGTCTCTCTGTAACCTTTGCCACTGTTGTGGCCTCTGAGGGCTTGCTCAACAACGCTGCCCTTCTCTCCAAGACATGCCAGGCCTCTGGTGATAACAGATGTAGCCATCCAGCCTGTTTCAGGATAAAGGATGCTAGCTAGCACTTTTGATGCCATGGTTTTCAACTATCTCACTCCAAACTGCCAAGCAGGATGTGAGACCTGGGCATGGAGAGAACCCCCCACGAGAGTGTGTCCACCAATAGGTGGCATTTCATATGTAGATAAGAAGAGGTTTTATTTAGGGTAACCAAGATGGTGTGCAGAGAAAACTCACAAATGATAGCCGCTACAAAAACTATCTCTCTACTACCACTAGGACTTGACTCTACCACTATAAATAATAACTGACATATTAAATCAGAAGGTAGGCTAGTTGTCTCCCAGGAAGACAGAATAAGGGAGGCAGATCTCTCCTCTGAAAACAATCAGTTCAGCCCATCACCACCACAGCTGTTTTGGTGGGCTACATTACTGGTTCATACTGAGAGACCACTGCAATGCTACGTCAGTAAACAGAACTGCGAGCCTCTGTTTCCGCGATTCCTGCTGTTATTCGGTTAAGGCAATTAAACGTGTTTCTGGCATTTTATTTTGTTCCCTTCACCCTGTTCTGATGCTTCTGGACTACAATTCAGCCACCAAAACCAGTGCTTGCCATGCTTGGCTTCGTGTCAGAACCATCTTGGATTTTTTTTTTTTTTAATAACTATTTCTCCCAAGTCTCATTCTCAAGATTTTGAGTCATTTACTCTAGGGTTGGGCTCTGCACCTGTATCCAAAACAAGCATCTTACATAGCTCTTATCAGTCAGAGAAGTGGGAGCCTCCCACCTGCACTGGCAATCACGGTACACCTCACCTGCACGCTTGATAAACACAATTTTTCTAGGGAATTGCCTGGAGGGTAAGACTCTAACTAGATTAAAGGACCAGTGGTGACTCATGTCTTTTGCGTGCTGTTTTGTTTTTTTAAGTTTTTTCCTTCTCAAGTTATTTCACCTTCATTCTATGAAAAAAAAAATACAGATACAGCATTGTACAGGTGAGCTGGGCACATGGCTCATTAGACGTACAGAAATTTCAAAATGTCCAGTCTTTTTACTATTAGGCAAGATCTTGCTTACTCATGGCAGCAGTATACAATCTGCTATATAGTCATACAATATCTGACTATAGAACCCCATAAAAGGAGACCAAGAACATAATATATGTAAGTTAAAACCTATTTACATCCTCTATGAAGCTAATATCCAACCTCCGAATTTCACAGAAAAGCTAAAGTGAATGAGGAGAATTCTTCCTGGACCAGAAGGACCCCTGTGCCTCCCTTGTTCTGTCTCATGACTCATTCATTTAGCAAATACATACTGAGAATGCCCTATCTGTTAGACCAACATTATTGAGGGAGGACGAGATATAATCCTTCGTCTCCTGCCTGAGGCCCAGTAAGATTAGACCTATACCCATGTGCGAATAACTGCCCAAGGTGGGTGGGGATGAATAGCAAAGGTCCAATAATGAATCACATGGCCATCACCTTCTGAAGAAACACACTCATTTCTCACCGTAAAAACATTAGCTTATCACAATAGCAAAACCATAAGAATACGAGACTCATTAACTCCATATGTGCACCCATGCGATCCCTTCAAATCTCACCAGGGAAGGAACTTCTCCTCCATCAGTGCCATATCACATTGTCACCGCTGGGGTCAGATTAACTCTTCTTCCCCTTAGGTTCTGGGCGTGGAAGAACACGATTGTGCTACCTAAAGACCCTTTCAAAGGTCTTAACCCTTTAATGATTGAGGTTCTTCAAACAGGTGTATGCAAAATGACTCTCCCCCTTTTAGCAAGACTGTGGTCCCAGTTTCATGTACCACTTGTTACATAGATCCAGAGGTCACTCCGTGCCCACCCAAGATAAGCTTCAGTCCATTGTTCTCAGAGGCAGGCACTTCTGAAAACAAAATGTCATCTTGCATCTGAGGCTCAAAACTTTCTTGTCTCTGGTGAGATGGGATCCTGGTCGCTTTCCGCCATGGAGGTACATAGCATGCCGCAGAGAATGTACTGATCAATGTGCCTGTTTGTCTTATGGCACAGTTAAAAAGCCTCTCTTTAAACGATGATTCATACTTTCCCTTTCAGCCTTTCTGGAGAGTTTTGTTCATGAATTAAATGAGGAGGCTGATTGCGCTACTATTTTAAAGAGCCAATTAAAAAGTTCATTAAGCGACACTGGAGGGCTTTAGTGAAGATTTTGGAAGTACACAGCTATACACAAAATTAACAAGCTGGAAGTTGCAACTGGATTTGATGGTAGAATTTGTTCACTTTTACAAAGCTAGCCTTTTAGAGGATAATTATGTTCTTCTCTAGAGGACAGGAGTGGGTCATTAGAGGGGACCATTAAGGTATAAAATAAGCCACACATATGTACTAGATGTTCACTGACAAATGTTTCCGATTACCTCTTTAGTAAAAAGAGAGAGAGAGAGAGAGAGAGAGAGAGAGAGAGAGAGCCAAGCTTGAACCATGCATCTTAACCAATTCCAGGACTTTGACTCTTTAGCAAGCGAGGGTCAAGAGTCAAATAGTAAGACAATTGAAGTTCAAAGCAACTACAATGGACCCAACTGCTCCTGACATATGACTTTTAATACAGATCTCTGCTGTCTAATCTCATTCTCTTGGCCTTGTAAGTAACCTCTAATACCCCCTTTTGGATGAGAAACCAAAGTCTTTTCTGGTGCTTGGAGCCAATGACCCTGAAAGGAGGTGATTTGATTTTTAGAATGTGCAGGACAAATGGGATTTATATAAGTGAGTGACAGAAAGGTAGATGTTTTTGTTTTTGTTTTTGTTTTTGTTTTTTGAGACAGGGTCACTTGTTCAGGCTGGCCCCAAGCTCCCTATATAGCGAAGGAGAGTAAGATAATCTTAAACTTCGAATTTTCCTGCTTCTAGCTCCCGATTGCTGTGATTATAGGTACGAGCTGTCAGCCCAGTTTATGCATATGGTAGAGACTGAAGCTAAGGCTTCATGCATGATAGACAAGCACACTTCCAACTGGGTGAGCTAACTCCCCAGCCTCCTACCTACCTCTAAATATTTTCTACTGTGTTATAGAAGGATGGTGTTTCTAGTGTAACATCGCAACTAAACACTGTTCAAGAACAGGACAGTATCAACACAAGGCACGGTGGGAAAGATTCCTGTCACTGTGAAGAGAAAGGATCAGAAATCAGACATCAAGCATTAACTAAAGAGCCAAGCGCTAGAGCCCAGTAGTCTCTATGCTTCTAGCTCCACATCATCAAAGGCTCCCAGGCTGAGATCTTGGGTTGAAACCAAAGGGAAGGACTGAGTTCAGTACTGGCCCCTGGTCTCCTTGAGACTGTGTTCTGAAGCCTACAGGCGTTGTTGGCTCATTTGTGAGGGACAATACATTCTGTGTTCAGGGCTCCCCACAGTCATTTTGTAGGAGTTCTGAGAGCCTCCTAGGCAATGCTGCATATTCTCAAGAAACGTGCTTTTATATGAACAAACAAACAAACAAAAAATAATAATTAACTCTGTTTCTAGGGTTGGAATCTTGAGTCAGAGAGTCTACCGGGAAGTTAACTCATAGACACAATCCAAGAGGATGGATGAGGAACAAAGCAAGCACAAACCAGACTGCTTCACATTTGGTTCCCAGGGACTGAAAACTCTCACTAGGAATGACGTTAAATGGCCAGTAACCATCTGCTACCAGCCCAGCTGTTTGCTTCCGAGCGGGCCGGGAAGACCAAGCCCCACAACCACGGGGGACTTAGGGTCTGCTCCAGAATGGAATCTCACCATGCTTAACACTGTGCTCTTCCCAGCTGGCTCCCATCACCTCCCCTATCACCTTCAGCCCCACATGGCAGGCTGCTATCTTCTCAGCAGAGCCTGAGGAGGGCTCTGCTCGCACCCTCTGAGAGGTGTCTGTGACGCTCAAATTCGGGGAAGCTCTCACAGTGGTTCTTGCTTATGCTAAAAACACCCTGGGAATAAATAGAGCCCCCCTCACCCCAATTCTAACACCTTCTAATCATACAAAAAAAATGCATGTGAACAGAACAGAAAAAGCTTGAAAAGAAAACTCAAAGGAGATAGGGATTCTCTGCTATTGAAAGAAATTCCTTAACAGGAACCATTTAGGTAATAAGTACTTCCTTTGACGGATCCCATGCAAATTTTTAAGAGCTAGAAATGGAGGGGAGGGATGCTAAGTAAGTAAGTAATCTAAATTCCTGGGTCACAAGTAAGCACAGTGCTCAGCAGAGGCGTGCATCTGGGCAGGCATGCGGGTGAGCTTTGGAAATCAGAATAGCTCTCTTTTCCTCAGGGACTCCTTGAGGGGGAGGAGGACTGGCAGTGTTGCCCAGATGATGCAAATTAAGTAGGAGAGAAAACACTAAATCAGCATTTTGAACTTCAGTAAAGATATATATATATATATATATATATATATATATATATATATATATATATATATATATATATATATATATAAAATGTCCTGCTGCCTCAACCTTCCTTTGCAAGTGCTGGAGAACAAGGGCAGGCTTTGAACCAGGTCACTGCTTTAGGAATGGGATAGGGGACCCGTTAACCTACAAACTTCACTTTGTGTGTGTGAGATCAGGCGAGTGGACCCTGCTGTTTACCTAGTTGTGTGGAGAATGAAAGATGCCATTTTTGTAAAACTCTGAGCCCCAGGCCTGACTGAACTCAAGGACTAGTGAAATGTCACTTATGTCACTATTTTCCGCTTCACCCATCAAATCTTGTTGCCTCCCTGTGAACTGAGCCAGGCAAAAGCCAGTGAGGTTTGGTGATTCCAAGGATTAGTTTGTTCCCTCCAGTATGGGGAGCATTCTGACAAAACCAGCCTGGAAACTCTTGCACACTGGATTACACCTATTTCCGGTAAGATGAAGGACTGAGGAGTTATGGGGTACCGGGCTCACTGCACAAGTTGCTTTGTGCTCTAGAAACCCTGAACGAGGAGGTCTGAGCATTGCCTGGCAAGAGGCCTCCTTTTTGGCTTTGAGTCAGTAAAGTGACCTCTGAGTTCGGACATGACCTTTGAAAACGTGCTCACCTGAAACTCAGGTGTTGGCTTATTTAAGGTCCTAACTAGTCAGGAAGCCAGTCTGTACCATTTTTTTAAAAGATTTATTTCTGTTGTCTACTATGATATATGTGTGTCCACACGAATAGGCAGACACGTGTGCCCTCTCAGAGTCTAGAGTGGAGGTCAGATCTCCCGGAGTTAGTCATGGGCAGCTGTGAGCCTCCCAATGTAGATCTAAGGAAACCTGGATCCTCCCCCAAAGCAGCGAGTGCTCTCAGCTGCATACATAGCTCCCAGTTGTATAATGGTTAGACTATTAATATTTCTTATTTTACTTAAGCTGGACTCTGCCTTCAGCTACCTCTAGCTTTTGAATTTATTTCTATTCCTCTGGAGTTACAAGGGACAAACTTGTCACTTTCTTTTGAGAGTTACTGATGGAAGAAAGCCAATGCTTTTTTAATACTAGTGCATAAAGATTCATATAAGAATATCAAAACATAGACCATTTTACTCTCTAAAATTAACCATGAATCTCTTTATGGTGGCCATGGCAACAAATGGGCAAATATATATAATAATATATATTATATATATAATATATATATAAAATGTATAGTCTACCTGTTGCTTAAGCTGTAACAGAATTTTAAGTTCCCAAACATCAAGGCTGAAGATGCTGGTTAGACCTCATAGGTCTGTGTTAGGGTATTGACACACTGGCTGATCACTTGTAGGAAACAGAGACAGCGGTAGAGCATTAGAACTAGCAATGACGTACAAACCTGCTTGCATATGTGTGTGGAAGGCAGGGGATTGCATTAGTTTTAGTATTAGAGTTTCCGTTGAGTGAAGAGCTGAAGTCGCAGAGGTTACCATTTTATACACTCGTCAAATAAAATCTCAGTTTAAAAGCAGGTACCACAGAAGGTTGTGGGTCATGGCCCCAAGGTCATTGTTAATTCTGTGATGGCATTTTGGAAAACATCTGATCTTCAAGCATCATCCAAAAGAGACCTGATGGGCAAGGTGCTGCGATAAGGAAGCAGAGGCACCCTCAGGGAACACAGAAATCTCACACTGAGCAGTGTACAAGCTCAGGATCTGGAAATGTCCTCAGCCCCTCAGCACAGGCAGACAAGCTCTTCATAGTTTACACAACCATTGCTGCCCTCATGCCCTGCCACCAGCATCTCTACTTCTTCTGCCCTCCTCTCACCCAATGTGCCAAGGACATGACAGATTTCAGTACCCATGACAGGTACAGTTCCCTTCCTTATTAAACTCACGAAGGCCATCACCCGCAATTCTCATAAGTTCCCTGATTCTGCCAGCTAGATGTCTCCAGCATCTAGCAAGCTAGCCCAGGCTTATCTATGTGGTGGTTGAGTTATATATTTGAGAGGCTAGGAGCAGAGGCCACAAGACTCCTGACTAGCTAAGATCAGAAGTACACCATGGTGCTTCTTCCATCTTTCTTTATTGGCCAAAACAAGACCAGTCCAGATTTTAAAAGATCAGTAAACTCCACTTCTTTATGAGGAAAAAATAGCAAAGTCATATTGTGCCAGTGTGTACACATGCAGCAGGTCAGATTATCATTGCCACCTAAGTAAATGTATGATTGCCCAAATGACTGCCAACTTTTGCTTAAAGATTATATTTGTTATTTTTTACTCTCTGATATTTCAACAAAGTACAGTATATTTAAAAAAAGCAGTTTCTGAAGCAAAACATGGACAAGTCATAAAGAAAGTGAAAATAAATTCAAAATTCTCTCTTCGTTGCTGAGAGCTTCCTTATGTCTGTGCATTCACCTGGCCTTGATGTGTTAGTTACCTCACTCACTGCTATTATGAAATACCCAACAAAGCCACGTAAAGGAGAAAGGGCTTGTCTTGGCTCACAGTTTGAAGGGTCAACCGCCATGGCAGGGAGTTGCAGCAGCAAGACTGTAAAGCAGCTGGTGCTCAACTTGCCTCCTCCTTTTTCAACCCAGGATTCTAGCCAAAGGAACGAGCGTTACCCACATTGACGTAGTTTATACTCAAAACATACTAAATACTAGGCACTCCTAGCACTTACACATGCTCACAAGGAGTCCTTAGATCTGCATTGACAAGTTCACTTAAGGCACTTAAGACATCTTTGAACTGGCAACCTCTACTCCCCCACCTTCTTTCTTAACTGCTAGGATTACAGGCATACGATACGGTACATATAAGGCAAAGTTCCTTTTTTAATTTAATTTTTATTTTTATCATTACTTTGTTTTAAGACAGGATCTTACTATATGGTCCTGGCTGGCCTGCAACTCACTATGCAGACCAGGCTGGCCTCAGAGTCAGAGATCCACTTGCCCCTGCCTCCTAAAAGCTGGGGTTAAAAGCATATACCACAATACCTGGCTATATTAAAAATTAATCTGAACTGATAAATTGACAATTTCACACATCTACATATAATGTATTCTGATTACTCTGTCCTTGACACTCTCTCTTATAGCCTACCATCCCTATCAGCCCTCCCTTTACCCCTCCCCAGCTTCTCACTTTTATGACTTTTAGCTTTGCTTTGTTACCTGTTTAGTTTAACCAAGGTCAGTCATCTATGTGACCACTAGATTAGAAGTGTCCATTGGAGCCTCTTGGGGTCCCTGGCAGGTCTGAAACTTAAGTCAATTATTTTGCTACACCTGAATCTATTAGTCAGTAGCAAATAGGTGAGCAGTGAGCCATGGGGCCCGTATTTGTTCCCATCCAGACCAACTGGTGATAGACCCATTCTTGAGCAGACTCAGCACAGGTACAGGCAGCTGCTGTGAGTTCATGATTGCAACTCCTGTGTATTGCCCAGGAGACGTCATTTAGCTTTTCTCTAGCTCTAATATTCTGCCTTCCTCCCTCTTCTGCAATGTTCCCGGAGCCTTAGAAGGAATGATATAAAAGTCTTCTTTAGGGGTGAGTACCCACTTATCTGTTACTTAGCATTTTGTACAGCAATGGGTTTCTGTACTCTCCACTCAGACATAAAGGCTTCTATGATCAAAGCTGAGCCTGGAATTTGTGCAAACAACTATTTGGAAGGCAGCTTGACACTACATCAACTTACGCAAACAACAGTATTCCACTCCCTGCTAAGGTCTGGGTTCTCCCCATACCATGTGTTTTGGATCAGCCATACGTTACCAAGAATGAAATCCCCTCACTGCGGAGTGGGTCTAAAATCCCGTCGGAAAACCACTGCTTGCCTAAGCTCCATGGCAACATTGCACAGGTGAGCACAGCTTGCTTGGGAGGATGACCGAATGGGTCTTGAGGTTCACATCTGGGCAGGGCCCCGGACGGCTTTTCTCCTTCAGCAGTCTGCACAGCACTCCACGAGAGCTAGCTGGTACAAAGGTGGCTTCTAGCAAGGTTTCAGTCTGGCTTACCTGTATCATGCCTCCTGGGTATGTGGTGTCATCAGCACTAGGGTTTTACCATTTAGTTCCTATGGGTAACCAAGAGGAATATCAAAACCTGTAATGCCTTGAGGGCCTCTGTGATCTCCCTGACCAATAACTCACAACGAGTTATTGTCCCATCCCCAGGCACCGGGATTTTTGTTTAATAACCCACGGATTCTAGCTCTTAATCACTCTGCTCATTGCTTCTTGGGGGAAACCTGACATAAGCATAGCATTCCTTTAGCACAGATGGCCTTGCCTCGCATAGGATCCACAAGGCTTGTAATAGTTTTAGTGTCCTCTCTGTATACATAGGAGATTAGTCCCAGAATTTTTCCCAGATAGCAAACAAAACGAATGCTCAAGTCCCTTACCTATAACGGCGTGATATTTGCATATAAGCTACCTATATTCTCCCATGTACTTTCACTCTCTAAATTAGTTGTAATACTTAATACCTTTGAATGCCATGTAAATGCTTATATTATATTGTTTAGAGACTAGCAATGGAAAAAGTTTGTAAATGTTAAGGACTCATATCTTTTTAAATTCAAATAATTTCATCTATAATTGATTGACTGTGGATAAGAAGGACCAACTTCACAGATGTGACTCAAATTCCGATTCAGTCTTTCTAGGGCTGACATTCATAGAAGAGAAAAGTTAAAATATAAATAGAAAATTTTAAGTGTAGTGAAATTTGAAAGAGAAATAAAAATAAAAACAAAAAGAATTCGAATAGTGCCATGAGTGCTAGAGGGTGGAGGAGTATTTCTGATGGGAATCTAGGTGGCTACACTGAAAAGGAAAAATACGATTTTTTTTTCTTGTCCCTAGGCAGTTGAGATAATACATGAGACTACAAATGGTCACCTTTGGGAAAATAACCAAACAACATCTGTGCAACATTTCTGCTTACCACACTCAGTATTACTGACTATAAAAAGGCATTCGGAGTATTATTGATACTCCTTTTACAAAACATTAAAAACATAATTGTGGGTATGTGTTATGTGCACATGGGTGTAGGTACCTGAAGAAGCCCAGGGCATCGGATGTCTCTGGAGCTGGAGCTACAGGTGTTTGGGAACCACCTCATGTGGGTTCTGTGAAGGAAGTCCCATCCTCTGCTAAGAGCAGTCAGTGCAGGCTCTTAACAGCTGAGTCATCTCCAAGGCCTCTCTGGATACTTTTTATCTAATAGAAAGTCAACTCAACAATCATTGACAGGAATACCGCCTAGATAGGTCAAAACTATCAATTATAACATAGTAAATAAATGTAAGACATATATGGTTACATGGACGGTAGGCTTTGTGGTGTGTATTCTATACAGTTTATAATATAGCTATAAACAGAACAGAGTTTCAATATGCTTTTCTTTGGATGTGTTAAAAGTTGTTCATTTAATTGGAACTGGAGACACCTGCTAAAATGAGTGATTGCTTGTCATACTGAGGGGCTCCTTTGGAAGCCCCTGGGCTTGCTGAGTCATGATTGCTCATGGCCTGGCCCCCAAAGACAGAGGTTAATTGGGTACAGCTGTGGCTGCATACGGCCTGTCCACACTTGAGAAGGCCAGCAGCTCAGAGAGGACACCTTTGACTTTAAGTCTTGGTAAAAAAGAAAAGACCAACACTGTCGGAAAATGATGATGTGAGAATGGAGACAGGGTCAGACTGAAATCCATGTGACTCACAGAGAGAGCGTTGTTAATAAACATGGTGCTTTCACACTATAATGCCTGAACCACAGCATGGGAGCCTCTGAAAACAAAACAAAACAAACAAACAACAAAAGTGGCTTCAGCATCACTTCAGAATTATAGAAGACAAGACTTGTAAAGGACCTTAGAAATCTCTCAATCCAAACACATTCCCAAGGTTTGACTATTTGAGTGTGTGTGTGTGTGTGTGTGTGTGTGTGTGTGTGTGTGTGTAAAGCAACTTATGACTTCAATGTGTCAGTTCCAAAAGGAAATGCACTGGACTACATATGCAAAATATACAAGAAAATAAATAAGTAGGTAAGTAAATAAATAAATATTGTAGTTAAAAAAGAAATATTTGAGGGTCCGGAGAGATGTCAGATCAGTTAAGAGCACAGTATCATTGCTCTTGCAGAGGATCAGAATTGGAGTCACAGCACCCATATTTGGGTGCTTACACAACCTCTTGAAATTCCAGATCCAGGGGATCCAAAACTCTCTTGCCATGATGGACACCTTTTCTTAGGTGCACATAGATTCACCTACATGCAGACACATGAATAAACCCTACAAAAATAAACTTAAAAAAGAAAACATGAGTTTTTTCTACAGATTTTTCCTTTTTCCCTTTTCAGAGCTATTGACACTCCCTGTCTTGTTATCCTAAGCAAATGTAATGAAGTGCTACAGTACTGGTGAGAGAAAAGAAAAAAGTGTCGCGCTCTGTGCTCTTGCATTCCATTTCAGACCTGCCCAAACCCCAAGCCAACTGATCAGTCGTCCACTTAATTATCACTTATGGATGCATATTATCATTGGGTGTTTTCAAAACACCAAGAGGCTGTTAGGAGCTCACCATACAGTATTACTACTGCTGCTACCATGACTACAGCTGCTACTACTGCCTCCCCCGCCCCCTCCCCGAAAATTTAGAGGCATAAAGATCCAGAGATGGGATGGAATAGCCAACTTTTAGGGAAATCTTAATGGAAGGTCACACCTGGGCTGGCTTTGAAGGAATATATATGCTCACAGGCTTTTTAGTAGCCCAGGATGGAGAACTTTCTTTTTCTATGTATGTATGTGTTGTATATATATTATAACACAACACATACATACATAGAAAAACATATACATATCACATATATACATATTGTCATATTTATATATGCATACATGCACATCTATACATATACATACAGCATAAGTACATATATCATGTATCCGTCATGCATGCCAGTGTGTAGAGAGCCCAGAGATTGTCTTTCTTGACAGCCTTACACATTTTTTGACAAATCTTTCACTGAATCTGGAGCTTAAAGATTGGCTAGATTAGATGGCCAATGAACTTATGGAATCTGCCTGTCTCACCCTATACCCAGTACTGGGTTTACAGATGTGTGCCACCTAGCTACTTACATGGGTAGTGAGGATCAGAAAACAGGTTTTAATTCTGTGTGTCAGGCACTTTAACAAGTCCAAAGAGAGAGATATCCTAGGAAGCACAGACTCCGAGCTAGAGTCATCAGAATACAGCATAGAAAAAGGAGTTCTGAGAGCCAAGGAAGGCAGACTTCGGAAAATCATGATAAATGAACCATGATTTGCCTCATTGTCTAGATATTTTCATCATGCTAGAAAACATTCTAAAAACATAACCTGTCTTTACAGCCTACACTAAACTTTTCATTTAAGGACACTTGAAAAGCTAGATTTCAAAAGAGGTCATAATTTTCTATCACTTAATAATTTGCTCTGACTTGACAAAGTGGCACATTCCAGTAATCTGAGAGCTCAAGAGACAGAGGCAGGAGGATCACTACAATCTGGAGAACATCCTGGTCTACATAAAACGTTCCCAGGCCATGTCTCAGAAACAAAGACGAAAGCTGATTTGCTCTATTTCTTACCAGTACTTTTTTCAGGGATATATGTATATTAATTACGACACCATCAATAATGCTCTAATTACATTTGAGTTCTTCTGGGCTATAGGTTAAATCCTTCAGGGGAAATATATGTCTAACTACAGGGTTAGTTCTGTAAGTGCTCATAAGCATGGCGGAAGACATGAAAGCTTTTTTTCGGATGCTTGTGAGAGGGCATTGATCTCTTTCTGTGTCTAGTAAGGTGCCCCGTGCCTTGTCTTCACGTGTAACCTTGACTGGTGAGCATGTTCCTTGTAGGCCTCTTGACAAGGTGGGGGGAGTGGATTTGCAGTTTGCCAATCATTTATGTCATCACTTCTCCAATCCTGAGTTCTTAATTGTGATTTTCATCTTTATCCATACAATACAGCCTGAGCTAGGTGTGTATAGGAGTCCTCCTAGCATCCAACTTCAACACAGGATCAGACTAGATAGACAGAGGTCTCCCTGCTGTCAGGTGAGAGCAGGTACTCCAGTTACTGACAAAATAAATGCTCAAGCAAACAGAGCAGAACGTCTTGTTTTCCCAAGTAGCAGCTAGTTCTCAGAACTCCAGAGGTACAGTGATATCTACAGGCAGCTGGTGTGCCAGGAATACTCCCATTGGCTAGATATATGTATGTATATACATACACATATCAACATACATATATCCAAATACATATATATATATAAATATACAAATACATATATATACACATATATACAAGCCTATATGTATATGTTCTATTTTGTTGAGTCATGGTCTCTCTATCTAACTCTGATTGTCCTAGAACTCACTGTGTAGATCAGGCTGGCCTCAGACTCACAGAGATCTGTTTGCACATGCCTCCCAAGTATTACCATACATATATTTTGAACAGACCTCCTGGCTGTCTTGTTCTCTACTTACCTTTCCTCTAATGAGTGATCATTCTACCCTGTGCATGTGGGTCCTGGCCACTTCCATTCCCACTGAAGAGTTGAGCATCATGTTCCATTTCTGCCTTAATTCAGAGGGTCTCTTTAGGCCTGTCTCCTGGGAAGGTCTGTGACAGGGGGCTGGTGAAATCTAGGTTGAGAAAGCAGACATAGAGATCCAATGGGCTAAGGTGTGACTCCATAATAATGTGTTTGCCACAAATTTTGTGTAGAGGTCCAGCATTTCTTAACCCACCAACCCAGAGTACTGGATTTTGTTGACTTCCAAGTGATCTACATGCATGTACGTGCAGGTGATAAGGCACTTAGGATCCACTCGATGTACAAAATGAATTTGTGTCATGTCAGCATC
This sequence comes from Psammomys obesus, assembly GCF_907164565.1. Classification (NCBI taxonomy): domain Eukaryota; kingdom Metazoa; phylum Chordata; class Mammalia; order Rodentia; family Muridae; genus Psammomys; species Psammomys obesus. The sequence goes on from NW_026596064.1 coordinate 4,477,255, forward strand.
ATTGCTTAGGACAAATATCCTGAGCACAAAGCCTACCTTGTATTCGAGAAGCCTTCACGGAGCAGTACCTGTGGTATCTAGGACAGACTGTGCTGAGCTGCCTCATCCCCAGGCTCAGCTCTGTTCCTTTCCTTGCAGAGGCAGAAGATGGCATTGGATGCTCAGGAGCTGGAGATGTATTCAGATATGGGCGCTGGGAAACAAACCCTGGTCCTCTGGGAGAGCAATATGTGCTCTTAACCACTGAGCCATTTCTCATGCCCTACTTCTTTCTTTTTTATTTTATTTTATTTTTAAATTGTTACTCACTTTACCTCCTGGGGGTATCCCCACCTTCCTCGCCTCCCAGTCCCACCATTCCTCCCTTCACCATCTTCTCCCAACCCCTGCTTCTTTCACTAGCACTGGCCTACCCTCTTGTTTCCCAAGACCTGTGTAGGCCACCTCTAAGCTTCCATAACACCCCATCTTATCCATGTCTTAACATATCACTCTCTAATGTAATTGAACATATTTGAATTAAAGCTTGAACTAGTTTGTAGCGGCCTCTTGGCAATGTATAGTTTCCTGATAAATCTCTACTATTTAGTCAAGTGTCTGCTTTTAGTGGGTACTTAAAATATTTAAGAATAGAAGATAAGAGGATGTAGTTGTTTCCCACTTTTAAGCACACATAGCACTTTTCAAGTATAATAACCTTACACTTTGTAAGGTATCTGTATAGAGTGCAAAGCTTCTGCTTTCGTTAACAGTAGGATTCATGACTGCTTCAACGATTATGCTCAGGAGCATCTGAATGAATTGCTACTCATGAAAGGTCTGATGGAGGAAGTCCTATGCTTCAGGAGAAGCAACACCTCTAGCCCCTATATTTGTACATACCTTGGTCAGTGTTTCTACTGCCGTGACGAAACACAACTGGGGAGCAAAGGGTCTAATTAGCTTACACTTCTACAGCACTCTTCATTATCAAATAAAAGTCAGCACAGGAACTTAAATAGGACAGGAGCCTGGAGGCAGGAGCTGAGGCAGAGGCCATCGATGGGGATGACTGCTCTTAACCGCTGTGCCCCTTACGGCTTTATCAGCCTGCTTTCTTATAGAACCCAGGGCCGCCATCTCAGGGATGGCCCCACTCACAATGGGCTGGGTCCTCCCCTATCCATCACTAAATAAGAATATGGCTTACAGGCTTGCCTGCAGCCTTTTCTTAATCCTCCTCTCAGATGACTCTGCCTTGGATCGAGTTGACCTACGACTATCTAGCACAGTAATGCCACCAATAATGTGTGATCACCCTAGTTAACAAATTACAACTAGGATTTGTGTTTTAGACTTTGATTCAAGACTGGAGGTACTGGATCAGGGAGAGTTTATGGCACTGCAGCCACTCTCCTGAAAGACAGACTGAGATTGAAAGTTTATTATCTCATAGTAGTGAGTTAGTGACAGGGACAGATAATTGCTCAGGATTCTTAAGTCTTCATTCTTTGCCCCAATGAGGCCATTTGATGAAGTGTAATACATGCAGTAGGAGACATAGCAATTTAGATAATTTTGTGAGTTCTAATAATTAGTCATCATAAAATAGAAGGAAACAAAATCAAATCTGTTTCTTCTTGCATCTGCCAGGGTGATCAAGTGCAATCCTTTAACTGCAATCAAAGGTAGGATAAAATGTCAAAGCCACACACCTTAAAGAACTTAATTAGGGATTCTGTTCTCATCCCAATGTAGCAAGTACTTTTCTTCCTTAAAGAAAAACATTCAGGGCATTTAGACATCAATTTGGTAATCTTTGTTTTAAGAACTTAATGCTGGTAAGTTACTCAGGCTCTGGGGAAATCAAGGCTTGTATATACTGAATTTGTACATATTGAGGTTTGGATTATCTTTTCTTAGTTGTAGATTGACCAGTGATGGGCGAGGTAGACCACAAGAGAACATTGGCGTTTACCTTTGAGAGTAGAGGACCACTGAATGAAACTTGGAAATGTTAACACTTGTGAACCCAGCCCAAGCACAGCAATGCATGCCTTTAATCGCAGCACTAGGGAGGGAGAGGCAGATGGATTTCTGTGAGTTCAAGGCCAGTATGATCTATGTAGTGGGTTACAGGTCAGCCAGGGTTACCTAGCGAGAGTCTGTCTCAAAATAAATAAATGATTGTAAACTCAAGTTCCAAGCTTATGCATTTGCATAGTCCTCAATTTCCAATGAACTTTTACATTTATTCCTTTGTCTTACTCAGGCCACAAAGAGACAAAGGAAGGTGGGTTAGGAATTAGATGAGTGAATAAGTGACTGGATGGGTGGCCGAGGCTCAAGGAGAAGAAAATGCCTGCGTGTGACCACACTTTCATCTGCAGAGCCAGAAGTGGAGCCCGAGCCTCCACCACTGGAGCGTGAGCATCCTCCACGAGAACCTTCCATTTGTGAATCTGTCCAACTTGGAATTTGCAGGTGCCACACAACCATTCATATTTCTGTGCATGAGAACCCGATGCTTTCCAGTGTTTCTCTCATTCTCTGTCACATGATGTCATAGGCAAATAGAAAGCTGATAATAAACCGTGTGAATGAAAGAAAACTAAAAGACAAGAGCCTTGTTGGTAACTCAGGTTCTAGGCCGAGGCCTAGAACCCAAACCTAGAACCTAGAACACTGGTTCTCAACACGTGGCTCACAACCCCATTGGGGGTTGCATATCAGATAACCTGCAGATCAGACATGTACATTATGATCCATAGCCACAGCAAAATTACAGTGATGAAGTAGCAATGAAAATAGTTTTATGGTGTGTGTGTGTGGGTCTCCACAACATGAGGGACTGTACTAAAGGGTCTCAGTGTTAGGAAGGTTGAGAACCACTGCACTAGGTGATCTGGAGCTGAAGGGGAGCAGGAGGGAAAGATGATTCACAGCCTCATGAGTCAGCACAGGAGAGAAGTGTGGTTCTGTGAACTGAAAACACCAGCCCCCTTGGCTTAAAAAGATCATTTTTAACAACGCAAACATAGTGGCTAGAGAGATGGCTCAGCAGCTTAGAGACTTGTTGCTCAGGCCGAGGACCTGGGTTCAATCTCTGGCATTCCTGTGGTGACTCACGTCTGTCACTCGAGTTCCAGGGGATCTGTGGCCCTCTTCTGACCTCCCCAGGCACCATGTGGTATGCATATATATGCATGTGGTACGCAGGCATATATGAAGGCCAAAAATTCATGTACATAAAATTTAGTAAATTAAAATTTTTAATGCAGACATGTCATTTCTCCATTATTTATTATAGAATAAAATTTTACTCAAGTTTGCTTATTTTAGCATTATTGATCTTGCATGTTCAGACAACATTTAAAATTTTCTGAAGCTTGGTGTGGTGGAACATTACCTTTAATCCCAGCTCTCTGGAGGCAGGGACAGGCAGCACTTTGTGAGTTCAAGGCCAGCCTGGTCTATGAAGAGAGTTCCAGAACATCCAAGGCTACAGGGAGAAACCCTGTCTCAAAAAAACAAAACAAAAAAAATTTTATTTTGGTAAGTAAAAAATCCCATCCAATGATGTCAATGTTAATAAGTCCAAAAAGAATATACAGTATAGATTTTTTTTTCTTGAAATTATCCTTGAAAAATATTTTGGAAAGTGTCATTTTGGAGCTCATTACAGTCCCTTTGCCCTTTAACTCTGAGACTGTTCACTGTTCCCTGGCTGAGGGCCAGAGTAGCAGTTGGCTTTTAGCTGGGGGCATGCTGAATAAAATATGGGGTTTTTTATTTTTAAAAAATTTCATATAATATATTTTTATCATATCTGTTCCCTTCCCCAGCTCCTCCCAGATCTTCCCTACTCATCCAACCTCAGCTTCATATTTTCTTTTTCTCATTTTCGCTCTAAAAAAGGCAAAAACCTCAAAAGTAAAAAAAAAAAAAAACGAAAATTAAAACTAACAACAGCAGCAACAACAACAACAAAAACCCAATAAAACATGAAGAACAAAACAAAACCCAAAGCCCACAAGATACCATAAGGCCACCACGCTAGAGGCGTGGCAACTGGGAGAATGCAGTTGATTAATGAGGCCTGCTGAAATCTCTTGCAATAGCTAACTTTATTCATGGCCTCTGACAAGTTATGCTCAGAGGGTCGGGAAAGCACCTGAGTAAAGTTCTCCTGAGTTCACGCTGTATACAATCACAGGGACAGGCTTCATGTTGTAAAAACATTTTTTTTTCCATAGAGGCATGTAAACATTTAATTGACTAAGAACAGCAAGCAATATGAGTAATCTGAAATAAACTCACTTCTATCCACTGCACCCAGGAGGAACACAAAAACATAATCCAAGAGCAGTTCTGTGTTTTGAAGAACCCAACCGAGGTCACAAGACTCTTGTTTTCCTGGAGTATTCTCACAAGCACTCAGAATTCTCCTCACATGACCTCATCCATTCCTGGCCCATGTTCTGACACCATTGTACCTATTTTGTGTTGACCAACTATTCCTGGGTGTGAGACCTGCCCTGGAGTGTGGTGACTGTGCCCGGTGACACGCCACTGGAGAAAACTGATTTTCCCTTTGCCAGCAGGCATCCGTTGCAAATAGCTTGTTGGTTAGGGTTGAGAACTGATGTCTATCCATCTCTCCTTCTCAGGCTGGGGTTTTGTGAATCTGCACAGATGTGTGTGTGTGTGTGTGTGTGTGCTGTCTCAAAGTATCTGCGAATTCATATGTATTTCGGTCCCGTTGTGTTTGGAAGATGCTTTTTTTTTGTTTGTTTTTAAGTCATCTTTACAATCTTTCTGCCATCTCTTCTGCAGCAGTCCCTGAATCTTGAGAGGAGGGGTTTAGGACAGAGTGCTCTCCACACTCCCCAGTTGTGGGTCTCTGTCTTAATTACCACCCACTGAAAGAAGAAGCTTGCCTGATGAGGGTAGATTGACTAGATTGATGCAGTTATCTATGGGTAGAGCAACCTGTCATTAGCAGGTATTACTGCTATGTTCCTTTATCACAATAGTAGTAGGTTTTCACTTGAGGCCAATGACCTCTTCAGTCTCAGGTTGTTGATCACTTTAGCAGTGTCCATTCTAGAATTCATCACATGGAGTGAGCCTTAAAGCCAATCAAAACAAGCACTACTACTCCCATAACATTTGTGCCGCCATTGCGCCAGCCAATCTATTCTGCGGTCAGGATGCTGTATGTTGCAGGGTTTATAAATGAGCGATATTGATGATGACTTTTTTCCTCCAATACCATGAACATTAGTCACTGGGGTGAAGCTTCTAGTGAGGCACCAGCTTGATTTCTCCATGTTTGATAACATACGCAAGTGGTGTCTTCAACAATAGAGCCTTACCATCGTGTTGTGGAGAGTAAGCAATTGGTTGGCAATAGGCTGTGATGTTTGGGGAGTGGTCTATGAGAACCTTTGCACAGTGACTCGACAAGAGGCAACTTATTCCCAGCACTGGAATAAGCTGCCTTTGCTTGGTAGCTTAAGATGTCTAGTACCCCCCCCCCCATTAAATATGGGAATATGTAAACATTAGCTTCAACTAGGTGGGGTGAGAATACAGTGAGAAGCAAGTAAAGTTGGGAAAATCAGTGTGGGTCTCTGCTCACAGGGACCTCGTGGAGCCGGGCATAGTGATGCACACCTTTAATCCCGGCAGAGGAGGGCAGGCATTTGTGAATTTGAGCCGGTTTTGTTTAAATAGTGATTTCCAGGACAGCCAGACCTATGTGGTAAGACTCTCTCTCTCAAGCAAGTAAGTAAACAACCCCAAACTAACAAAACAACAACACCAACAAAATCCAAAACCCTGTGAAAGAGGACTACCCAGTGGCATTTACATTGTTGTATACCATCTTAGCATATCTGCTTTCACACTGGATCCGTAAATGTTAAAAGATGCTAATGTCTAGTTTCTGGATTCAGAAGAATACTCACAGTAGAGAAAGCTTTAGGCTAGACTTGACAACTGATTAAAGAGAGGAGTTGGTAAGAGAGGGAGGTCTCTGGATTATGACTGGATAGACTAGTGTAGTAGGAGAGGAAAAGGAGGCACAGAGATGCCGTACATACAACTTTGAGCCATTGTAAATCTGATTATTATTAAATAAAGGTTGGATAACTAACCTATAATGAGCATTAACCCAGAAGATACCTAAACTGAGAATAAAGACATGAAAATTATCCGTATCAGCAGTTTACAGTTAAAATTATGTTTATTTGCAGAGTAAGAGACCTAGAGTCATTCAATTTGTGGTCTAGTTTATCCCTTACAGGAATGCATTTTTATATCTTAGTATAAATGAGTTGGCAAAAGGCCAGGGCTATAAATGTGGATAAACACACTGTTAAACATTTTGAGATAACATCCAACTTCAAACTATCTGGAATGGATTACTGAGAAGATTCAAGTGCAAGGTGAGGAATTACATCTTCCAAACACTCTGGAGAGGATTTGTCTTAAAACACACACATACACATACACACACACACACACACAAAACAACAACAACAAAAAACAAAAAACAAACAAACAAACAAACAAACAAAAAAACCCAAAACCAAAACCAAAACCAAAACCAAAAAACCCAACCATATTGTCTTTGTCTTTTTGAGATGCATAGGAAAACTTGTGATGCATTTTATATAAGAAAATTAGAAAAAAATTAGATAACCAGAAATAATCATGCCAGTTACCAATCTGCATTTTTAAGAATTTGGAGTACCGATAGGGTCTTTTATGCTTTTACTCTATTTTAAAATATCAAATTGCCAAGAGAAATGAATATATGTGTCCACAGTGAAACTCACACAAGCATGTAGGAAGTAGATAGAGTTCTGATTGAATGTGTACCATTGACATGAGCACGGTCATTTCAAAAACCTCAATGTTTCAAGCCCATGGGAATGGCAAGGTCTTCCCCTGTGCAGGAAATATCGAGCACAGCTTTCTCTTACCAAACTCCCAACTCAGGTAAGTCATTGGCTTAACCTATTAAGATGATGAAGAAAGTGTGCCTGGATGAAGCATCCTAGTACCAATAAGGGCAGAAGTCCTACATTTATAAGGTCTGATACTATATACATTTTACAATGAGATTATTTTCCTCTGTTGTAGCATGAATTATGAGGAAGAAAGTAAGCAAACCTTTCCTTAGGATCTTCATTATCATTTCTAATGCACCTATGACGACCCTACCACTATTGCTGGCAACAGGTTTTCACAAGGCTGATATTAATATGCCTGTGTTAGAGCTGCCATTATCCAGAGGCCCTGTCTTCACTGCACTACTAGTTAATAGTACAGTGATTTTCCAAAGGGAACTACACTCTCTTTGAAACAGCACAGGAAATATCAAATATTAAAACTGCCCCATGTGCTTAGTTCTAAATATATATGTATACATACATATATATGTATACGTACACACATGTACACACATATATATGTACAGTGTTCAATATTGGATATTTTATTAGTTTGGCCTCTAGTGAGGGTGACAGTGTCCATATGGTGGGAGCAAGTTGTCACATCTCAGACTGGGAAATAAGAGAGGGGAGGAGGGATCAAGCTGCTCCTTTTGTAACACCTGTCTTATGGGACATACCCAGGAGTCACAGGAGAGTGGACTTTTCTATAACCATTCTCAAGGGCAGGGCCTGCAAAGACCCAAGTGTCTGTCACCAAACCGCACCTCTTAAATATCCCATCACCTCCACGGGGCCACATGCTGGGGACCGAGTCACCAACACTTGGTGTTTTAAAGACAAATTTGTGTGATACAATGTGGTAAGGTAGCCATTATTTTAATTCCAGATGTGTTCTGGTAACAGACATACTTATACAACTTATAAAATTCATGTGCACAAAACGTGAAAAGTCCTAGAAGGGCTCAGAGAACAAACACACTGTGACAGAGGACAGCTACAGTGTATCCCCTTTGCCTTGCCTAGTGTTCACACAGTGTTAGTAGGTACATAGCCAATCTTCTGGTGAAAACATATCAGTCATATGGTTTTTCTTGATGAAGGATTTTTTTTCCTCAACTCCTTAACATTTAGTTCTAAATGCTAGGTAATTGTTGCTGTGAGGAAAAGAATGCAAAACATGTATCTTACCATCAAGTCGGGCAGGAGGGGCTCAAACACATGAGAAATATAGAGCAGCGGGATAAGCAAGTATGTATCTTTCTTAGAAGGCAGAAAGGTCTCTGCCATATTAATGGAGACCATGGGAAGGAATGGTGAGAAGGTGATGGTAAGAGGTTTCTTTTTGGGAGGCCAGCGGGGCAGGCAGAATCTGCAATGGTAAGGATTGGGTCTTGAAGTCTTTCAGGTTCAGTCTGAGGAAGAAAATGAGAGAAAACCTGAAACGAAAAAGTTAAGGGTACACCCCCCCACACACACACGGGTTTGGCTTGAGAAGGAGAGGGAGGCAGAAGAGTAGAGATGGATTGACAGGGAAGTATGTGTGAGAGGGAGAGAGACAGAAAGAAAGGAGCAGGAGATGGCGGAGGAGGGAAGTGCAGCCTCCAATTGGAAAACACCCACCCAGTACTGCTTATCCAGGGAACATGAAAATGGCAGCTGAAGGGTTCACACAGAAGCTTAATGATCTGAAGAAATCTCTGCAAGTAAAAGTGTCATGCCATGTTTTGTGGAAACCGATTTGGTCACTGATGAGAATAAAGAATCTATGCTTGGGAGCTAGAGAATGTTGTAGTACACCAAATTAATAATTTAATTGTATGGGAGGAAGAAATTAGACCACAGAAGAAGGGACTCCTGGAGAGATTGCACAATGATTATGAAGTAGATCAGGGCCTGTGAAGCTTCCTCCCCTGCATCCCGCCATGAGCTAGTCTTGGTGTTACTTCCGAATGTCTGGACTCCTGTTTCTCTACCATCCCACTGGCTTGCTTGGACCCAGATCTCATTTCTTGATGCAGTTCTCTATGGAAGCACCCAGGCCTTCTACCTTCTCTGTTTTTCTCTGCCTGTGGACAGGATTATCAGAAAGGAATTAACATGTCCAAGCCCAAGATGCCTGCAATGACCAAGGCACGAATTCTGTTAGGGAGTCTAGTATATACTACACTCTGAGTGAAGTAGGAAGAAAGGACAAATTAGGCAAGAGCTTGGCCCAGTGTCTTATGTCTGAGGTCTTAACATAGAGCAAGGAGTGGTCTGGAGGTGGCACAGGGGACAGAGTCCTTAGGGGCAATGAGATTGCACAGGAGCGTGCAGGGTTGCCAGGTAAACGGAGAAGGAAGATTGTTCCTGAGAGTGGAAACAGTGCAAAGATGAAGGCACACAGAGCAGGGAGCTGTGCATAGGAGCCTACCCTAACTTCAACTGGTTACAGCTGGAGGTCTCTTCAGGACTGCAGAAATGCAGCTGAGGGCTCAAGCTGGTGCCAAATCGCCAAGGCCAGGGCATGCCATCCCGGGAGAAGCACCGTCGGACTATTTCGGCCCCTCGTCTTCCCTGGGGACTGTACCCTCATTATTGCTCTGTAGCTGGTTCTGTGTTCTTCCGCTCCACTAGCTGCAGATCCGAAGCCCCTACACTGAACTCTTCACACAGATGGCCACTCAGCAGTGGGAAGTGAGGTGCCAGGCTTCCTGGGCTCACTGTGGAGTCTCAGAAACTAGTGTTAAGAATAAGATGCTTAGCCTCTTCTGGCTTCACAGAAATAACGTAAAGCCCTCAGAGGGACTTACAGGTTACACGATTTGCATAGGAAAAGTCCTCACACTGTCACCTGGCCCAGACTCCAGAAAAAGGGCTGTCATGAGCTTTGGCGAGGCCTTCAGGTATAGGTCTGTGATGGATACAGCGGCGTAGCAGGGTCCATCAGCCTGCTTGTGACAAAGCTGTTGTTAGCTTTCATCTCAACTGCCAGCCTTCCTGAGACCAGAGGGCTGTAGCCCTATGTCGGGCCCTAACTGCCTTTATTCTCTGCAATAGGAAAGAAACCACTCGTTAGACTGCTCCATACTTCCAAACTTCCCAGCCCAAGTCTCTGCACACTGTAAGTGAAAGGACAAAAGAAAGCAGAACAACAATGAGGAGTGAGGCTTTTGTTTAGGGTTAGGACTCCTGATGGCCGGGCATGTGGTTCACCCAACACCCAATTTATGACTTTGTCACACTGCTGGTGAGTGCCTCAGGAGTGGAGGTTCTTCTGTGATTAGCTTCCTATGATGCTCACACCAGCACCGTGCCTACCTGAGCAACTCATCCGTATTTCGGGAGAAGTGATACAGTGATCTTCCCCAACACAGAGAAGAGTTTCAACATAATTAGTAGCATTTCTGGATCAACACAGCACTCTTACAATGTGTATGATTGAGGAAATGAATGACTCTAATTATACCTTATTAAATTTTATTAATCCTCATTAGAACCCTATTATTCTTTATAAGTGGGTTACTGAGAAGGGAGTAAGGCAAGCAAGAGAGGTCAAGTTCCATCCTACCTAAGTGAGCACTGTGTGATTTCTGATACTAAAGAGTAGACACACACAGGCCACAGATTGGCTGAAACGCCTAGGGTGGAGCGAAAAAAAAATTGTGATCTTTTAAAAAGCCTGAACTCTAGGAGCTCGCTTCCCGTCTTAAATCAGGTTAATCATGTGGAGAAAAATATTTCATTATTGTGTGGAATGCACAGTACTCTCGATCTTCTCTCCTGCCCGGCTGTCTCCTTTCTTTTGAATATGTAGCTGGGAAAGCTGACGGGACAAAGGGGTTAAAGGAGTTTGGTCCCAGAAGCATTTGCATTTCAAGACTGCGGGAGAGGTGTTCAGTACACTGTCAAGTACAAAAACATGTACTTTGACACTTAATCGTGTCAGAAAGGTTTATCAAAATCTAACCTGAGAAGAACCACGTTCGAGCTTCCCCGATCCCGTAGTTCTTGGTGTACTTTCTGTCTGCATGACTGGTTTAAGGCTGCAAGAGGTCAGAGCCCCACAGGGTGGGTGGAAGGTGACTTGAGAGTGGGGACTTGGGAGTTTTGCTCCGATAGTTGTGCAGTGTAGGCCACTTTACCATCTTTTCTGTTCAACCTACCCAACGACCGTGACGGGTGGGAGTGCCCTTGGAGTGGGCTGAGGTTGGTGTCAGGGGGTGCGGTGGGGGTGAAGCATCTCTTCTGTGTAGGAACGGGATAGAAACACAGAGAAAGCAAATCATGGCTTCTCTGTTTTGTTTGTGACCTCCCCGTGCTCGCATTAGAAGCCTTCACTACCTCGGGCAGGAGGGCTTTCACCGTCTCCTGGCCCGTATCTTAAGCATAGCAAATGGGGTTCTCATGGTTGCTCACTTTTACAAACATCAAAAGTCCAACCCCCAACCTTCCAAGAACAGGCCTGTCTTTATTCAAACCAGTTCACCCAGTTCGTGTATTTTCTTTTTCAAGCTGTAAGGACAGAGCAAGCTCTCCGGTTTTCCGGCAGGGTAGGGTTGGGAAGCAAAGCCTCAAACTCCAAAAGGTTCATTTCTCTGAACAAAGGACAGGAAGTTGGCCCGAAGCACCCGACTGCCATTGTTACTCAAGGCTCGTCAACCACAACCTTCCAGGAACTGGGGTTAGTCACTTCAGTGGGTGGTCGAGTCCTCCTCGCGGGTCTAACTCGGTTCGGAGCTCACTGCCCGGGAGCCTGGGACCTGCGTGGAGGCGGAAAGCCGGCTGGGAGTCGACTGTCGTCAGGTCTGCTCCTAGACCTGCAGAGTGGACACCTAGGCCGAGTCCTAGCCCCTGAGAGCTTCGGCGCTCTCAACGTGTGAAGTCAACCGAAGTTGCTCTCCGCGTCCCGCAGTTTCGAGTCCCGCTGGAGTCCTGGGCGGGGCTCCGAGGCTCTCGGGGTCGGGGGAGTCGGGGTGGTGGTGGTGGTGGTGGTGGTGGTGTGTGTGTGTGTGTGGGGGGGGGGGGGGGTTCCGTGGCAGGATCTCCCCGTTCAAAGCTCAGCCTCCTAGTCTGCTGTCTGCAGAACAGAGCGGAGCGTGCCGGGGTTTCTCGACTTCCTCCTGCACCTCCTTCCTCTTCCTCCAGTGGAGGCAGATCCCTCTTTCCCTTCCTCTTCCCATGCTCCCTGCCACCCCCGCGTCCCCTCCTCCAGGAAGTCTGGGCTGCCCGGGTCGCCCACCTCCAGCGGGCGCTGCCCCCCGCGCCCCTCCCCTCCCGGGCAGGCTAAGCGCGGCGGCCCGCGGGCACACACACACACGCCTCCCCATACCTTACATGGACAAATGCGTGCAGGCAAAGTCAGGAATTCAGGCCCCTGACGTCAGCCTCCAGCGCTCAGGGCACCGCACGGGAGACCGCGGGGAGGGGGGCGGGGTGGGGAGGAAGGAGGGGGGAGAGCACCAACCAGCAGCCGCTCCCGGCCTGCCGAAGTTTCACTTTTTGTCTGTGGGTTCGTTCCCGGGGCCCGCTCGAGCTTTCCCGGGATAAGTAGCCTTAGCGGCGGGGGAAGAGCCGGCCGCTGCAAGGTAAGGGCCAGGCAGCGGGGCCAGGCGAGCGGGGAAGGGCGCGGGGCCCCCGGGAGGAGCGGGGCGGTTGCGGGCCGCGGGCCGGGACAATGGGAGGGGGGAGTGCCCGGCACCTCCTCCTCCTCCGCCCGAGCCTCCGCCTCCAGCCGTCGCGGCCGCCGCTGCCCCGTTCGCCTCCTCCCCCAGGTATTGTAGCGAATGCTTCCCCTCCCGCAGCCTCGGCCCGCGGGGCGCTGGCTCGAACCCCCCCGAGTCCCCTACCCTCCCACCCCCGGGACGGGCCGCCTCGGAGCGCGGGCCACCCCTGTTCCGCCCTGCTCTGCCGCGGAAGTGCGGGTCCCGGCCGGGAAGCGGGGGGTGCACGCCGTGGGGGAGGGGCGGGGTTGCGGGAGTCCCCCCACTCCGGGCTCTCCGGGTCCCCGGCCTTTCTGGGCGCCCAGGGGGGCGGGGCCGCGCCCGACTGCCTCGAGCTTTCGCGGAATCTTAGTTGTCACCGCGGAAAGGGCCTAGGGACCCAGGGACTCGAGTCTTCCCATTTTACAGTTGGGGCAGGCGAGGCACCTAGAAGAGGGCTTTCCTGGAAGTCATCTCTGGAAGGTGGAGCCCTGGTTAACATTGGTGGCTCCAGACCCCTTCTGCCTTTTGTATTTTATTATTTTATTCATTATTATTATTATTATTTTTTTGTAAGCGTTTGTGGACTCCCTACTGTTTTCAAGCACTGCAGGTTACTTGAGCCCAGACTTTGCCCTCAGAGAGCACTGACTGGAACGCTGGAGCCCAACCTGACTTAAAGAAGGAAGGGCCAAATGCTGGGGAGAAGGCAAAGGCCAGGTTTTTAGGGGTATAGCTAGAAGGAGCGTCATACTTTGGTCTCCGTGGAGGAACCCGAAGTCCTGGGGTTGTGATTGAGTCTTTTGAAGGATAGGGACTTTTCTGAAGTAAGAAAAGCAAGGCCTTTCTTGTCAGCAGCTGGGGACCAGGGAAGGCTAAATAAGGGTGGGGAGTGGACATGGGTGGAATTGCATTGGTGGCTTGGGGTGGAACTATGACAGGGACCAGATCAGTGGAGTTGTGGCTTGGGTGCTTGCCGTAGGGCGGTGTAAAATGCCTCCTTTCTCTTTAGGAAGGGGTCTACAGCTTCCCCTCCCCCAACAAGGAAGGCCTCTCACCAGAGGTCCTTTCTGTCTGTGACTTTTCCACTGGACTCTGCATATTTCTCTTTCTGTGTACACTTCCTTTGCAAACTCGCCTCTGCAATAAAACTTTCTCTCAGGGATGTCAGTGACTTAATGGTGTACCACTCCCTGCACAAGCGAGTTTTCAGGAAACCTTCAGGGCCTGCTGCACGGTGAGTTAGCCTCTCCATGGCTGGCCCTTTCTCGTTTTTTACAAATATGGAAGCCAACCCAGGTCCACAGAGGTTGAGTGGCAGCCCTGTAGTCTCTGGTGGATAATGGTGGGTTGAGGTGAGGTTTGTGTGTGTGCAGAAGCCCAGTAAGATCGTTGCTTTCCCAATAGTCTCCTGGAGAGGTTCTTGCCAGCGCCAAGGGGCAGTTAAAGAGGAAATTGTGTATCTTACATTTGATCTTTGGAAGGCAGACTGTGGAATCCAGAATGCAGCCTAGTGAAGATTAGCTGTGTGAAGGGTGGGGGCCATGCCAGGGGTCCTGAGCTTGGGTAGTGCCTGTCTTGTCTCCGCTGAACCTCTTCCTTTCTCTCTCCTCTCCAAACCCTCCTCCCCCAATTCCTTGTAAGCAGCTCTGGCCTGGAGTTGGGCATAGGCATTGGGAGAGAAGCCAAGTTCCTGAAGTGATTATTATGGCTGGGATTGAGTAGCACCCTTCCTGGAGGGACATTCTGTTGAGGAGGTGGTTCCTCTGAGAAAGGTAGACATTTCCAGACAGTGAGAGGTGGAAGAGGAGACTTGATTCTGCAAGGCTTTAGGAATGCCAGGCCATGTAGTTTGCATATGATTTTTGAGTGTTTTGAGCAGGCAGGGACATGATTTAGAGAATTGGCATGGAGAAGCCTCCTGCTGCCCAGTTTCAGTGAGAGGTGATAATTTGGCTGAAGGAAATGATCATGGGGTGCCGTTTCATTTGCTTGGCATGTGTTGCTGAACACCTATTATGTACCACTATCAAATATGAAAATTGTATGTCAGCTTCTTATTTTTATTGAGACAAATTTTATTGAATAAGTTCTCAAATACACCTTTTTTTCATGTTTTTATACCACTGAAATGTGATTGGCTTTTAATCACTGATTATCTTAGTTGAACAAAGTTTTATTAGAAAGTTGATAAATGGTATACATTTTATGGCCACTATTTTAAATTTGATTAAAATTGGTTGTGAATGTATGGATAGTAATTAAGCATTTAAAAAAATACATTTCTAGCGAATATTCTATGGAAAATCTCTGAGAAGTAAGACTGGTGACAGGGCCATCTCTATTTTAACCCTTTGCCTGAGGTTTCAGAGCTAATTAGAGATGATCCCACAGCTGTTAATTCCAAACTTGGGGTTCTTGATGGGAATGTGTAACTAGTTCCGCCCGATGTGGAGGTAGTATGGGTTAATTGGTGCTGGATCAGAATCAGGTTAGATTTGATTTCAGAACTGTGGCTTATGGTAATGGAGGTGGGTAAGCCAAGGACAGGCTGGTTTGTAAGGGCAGGGAAGAAGCAGAAGGGGAACTTGGAGGTGCAGAAAGGAGAAGCCGCAGAGTGGAAAGCACGCCTCAGACCAGTTTCCTGTAGACCTGAAAGACTGAGTCAGTGGGCTGATGGGAGTACAAGATGAGGAGGGCATCCTTCCAGTGCAGGAGGAGCACCAGGTGTGTGTCAGTTTGGAGGATGTCAGTGTGGAGGGTGTGGTCAGTGTTTTGGCTATTCATTAGGCTGGAAATGGTAAGCCTCAGCGAAGTAAGCCGCCATAGATGGGTACAGTCTCCAGGACTGAGGAAGAGAAGTGCAGGAAGTAAGATGTGAGACAAAGGCGCTACTGTGCGGATCCAGGGAATAGGGTGGATTGTTTCTGCTGCCTTTTAAAGGGTCAACATGTTTGTGGAGGTTAGAGGACAGCTTTGTGGAGTCTGTTGGGTTCCAGAAACTCAAAGCACCATGTTTGTGCTGCAAGTGCCTTTGCCTACTGAGCCTTTCCGTCTGCTCTGAAGGGAAGGACTTTTTTTTTTTTTTTTTCTCAGAGTATATATTTGTCCTGCAGCTGTGGGGCCATTAATCAGTCCTATTGAGGTTCATGATTCATGAGAGAACAAGGCTGGGCAGGGCCTCTGGAACCTTCTCTGGGGGACTGAGTATATGATGTGGAGGCAGAAGGCGCAAGAAACACTTTTCCCAAGTGGATGAGTGAACTTGAGACTTTGACCCAGCACAGCGAGGAGGCCCTCAGAGCTGCCTGTGTACGTTGGTGGGTGGGGACGCTTCCTGGAATATGGCTTTGGAATGCAGCCCTTTGCCTAAACTCACAAGAGGCGAGGAAGGGGTAGAGAAAGTGGTTGTTGCGGCTGCACGTGTGATGGTAGAGCTTGGGTAGAAATCTGTTGGCCTGAAGGTGCATTCGATGCACAGAACACACGGATGAGCCCGTGAGAAACGGTGGGGAAGTTTGTTTTGGGGAGTTTGCTGTATCTGCGCTAAGGCTTGGAAGAAACAGCTGATCCACTTCCTACTACACATCACAGGAATGAGATTGGTCACTCGCTGAGGTCAGTAAGGCCTAGAAGACAGGGGCAAAGCTGAGGCCGCAGAATGTTTATCTTCCTGTCCTTTCTAGGTAGCAATATAATTTTAAAGTTTTGAATGCTTAGCATGTGTTCCTGTAATTACCACATTGGTTCCCTAAAGTAGGATTTATGATTGCTGTGGTTTGGGTGTGGTTTGTCCCTGGAGGACTCCTGTGCTGAAGGCTTGGTCCCCAAGTATGTACAGCATGGTGGGACTTTTGGGGGTGAGGCCTCCATCCTAGTGGGTTGGTCTTTAGATTATTAAGGAAGCTTCCTCAAAGGGATTTTCTTGTGACATAACTGAAATTGATAGTTATGGGAAAATGAGCCTGACTTGTGATTGGCTGTTTGGTTTCCTGTTGGGTGATGTGACCTCTCTCCTGTGGACACTCCTATTGTCTTGGTGCCATCCTCCAGACAGGCTCTTGGCAGAGCAGACTTGATATTGCTGAGTTTTCTAGGAACCCTGAGTTAGGTAAACCTCCTTTCTTCTTAATGGTTGCGCACTTCAGGTATTATCAAGTTATAAGGACTCAGCTTGGCCTGACATGATGACTGTCAGTCTTACTTTACAGTTGAGAAAATGCGTCTGGTGAAATGAGGTAGCAGAGCTAAGTGGCACATTTGGTTTCTGAGCACTTGCCTGGCACGTGGCTTCTTCACGGGACACTATTGTCTGTGTCCACAAACTTGAGATGGATAGCATTTTCAGTGCACCTGCGTTGGGCCTTGGGATTGAGCCTGAGGATGAACCAGGCCATTGAAGGGTCCCATCGATTATGGAGACTAGAGTTCCTACCTCGGTTAACCTAAAGAAGATAAGCCTTCGGATGCCCCTCTCCTAGATCTCCTAGATCTCGTCTGCTTGACAGTTTTAACCATCACAGGCTTATCTGAGCTGTGTATTACCTGTGGAAGAAAGAGCCCTGCCCCAGCACCCCCCCCCCCCGACATGGCATCTGGCAAAATTAATAAAACTTTTTTTTTTCTCATTTTGGAGTCCCTCTTATCTCTGATACTCCGAAGTAACTGTTAAGTGAATAAACAGTGTTTATAATATAACGGTAGCCGTGTCACAGGACAGAGTTGCTTTTCCACCTTCTTTCTGCTTTGACTATCTCTCTGAGACATGGTCTCATGCCACCAAGGTTGGTGTCTATCTCATTGTGTAGCTGAAGATGGTCTGGAATTCTTCTTTATTCTCCTGCCTCCACCTCTCAAATGCTGGGATTACAGCTTTTGTTACTAGGCCTAGATCTCTTCTTTATCTTGGATGAGTGGTTCTCAGCCTTCGTAATGCCGAGACGCTTTAATACAGTTTCTCATGTTTTGATGACCCCAACCATACACTTACTTTTACTACTACTTCATGACTCTAATTCTGCTACTATTATGAATTGTAATGTCAGCACTGGATATGCAGATGGTCTTAGGTGACTCCTATGAAAGCGACAGAGGGCCCCAAAGGGGTCACGATCCACATGTTGAGAACCCTGCCTTAAACTAGTCTTTATGGGCTATAGATAAAACTCTGAACACTTACCTAGCATTTGCCAGACTCTGGGCTCAGTTCTCAGCAAGAAGGAAAGCGTCTGAGGTTTGCACGGATGTCTGCATTGTACATGGCCAAACTCACAGTGTCTGGAAGAGTGCCTGGCATGTGATAGCTGCTGGGGACATATTTGCTGCCTGAAGAGGGGTGACATTGTTGACTGCAACCACAGGATTCGGACAAAAGGACTAGTGCTTTACAGCCTGGAGCATGCAGAGACCTGGACTGGATTGAGATTCCTCTGTACCTGCTATAGGTGGCATTGGCAGTCAGTCAGGTGACAGGGTAAAGACTAAGGCTTGGGAATGATTGGGGCTTGCTGGATTAACCACGATAAAAATGATTGCAGGGCACTTCCTCCTGTACTCTTCTTCTCATGCATCCAGGTGGTTGGTTGTCCTTGAAGGCACCTCTGCCTTTTGGATGTACACCTGATTTCTCACCTGACGTTCATAGACTCTTAGACTTTTGTAAACCTTATTCTCAAGGGCAACGATCCACTCTATGCCATGAAGAAATTTTGAGGTTTTTTTTTCTTCTTATTTTACCTTATCTACCCCATGATAAGTATGACAGTAAATAGCTTATATCTTATATTAAGTTCAGTAATATGTCCTGTGTGATTACCACACATCAGGCAGAAATGCTGCATGCAGACTTACAAGGAAACTTAAGATAGACCGAAGCAGGAGAGGCTGAGGCCAGAACTGTTACTGCGACCCCAGGTGGTCAGCCACACCCTTCTCACTGTTCCCTCTTGCTGCTTTCTCATCACTTCCCTGAGAAAAACATATTCCATGAACACTGAAGCTCCCAGGCAGAAGGAGATGCCTAAGCTGACCGTGAGGGCCCGCCTTCCAAGTGTGGGCTAGGGTCTTGGCAGTCAGCCTTGTCCTGATTTCACAGATGAGGAAACAGGAAAGACAGATTTGCTCGGTAGCCCCTGGCCCTTATTCCCAAGTAGGCCTTTCCTCCAAGGTCTTTGAATGCCCAGTTTGCTCTGTAGGGCACCAGAGTACCTCCTCACCCCAGGGGTTGGGTCATGACTTAGAGACCATTGTGTCTCAGGCTTGAAATTTTACTTGGTACTTTACAGATTGAGGCGGTGGCTCAGTTACAGTCAGCATGGTTTGGGATTTATTCATCTTACGGCTTTTGATGCCTGCTACTGGCTCACAAGAACCAGACTCCCAAATCTCTTCTGTCTTCTGCTATTCTTGAGACAGCCCTTGTCACTGTTCCCCAGTATTCAAGTATTTATTTTTTAAGACTGTCTCATTATGTAGCCTTACCTGGCCTGGAACTCCCTATGTGGGCCAGCCAGGCCTTCAACTTGCAGAGATCCTCCTGTCTCTGCCTCTTTAGTGCTGAGATTAGAGGTGATTTTTTCCTTGTCTCTTTAAACCGGCAAACCAGGACTCATCCCTCAAAGCCCATTGGTGCTTCATTGCCTTCAATAGCACTTGTAATGTGGCAAATGCATTTCATAATCCTTTTTACTACTAGTTCCCGGTTGTAACTCAGGAATATGTAGGTAAGATCTGTCTTGCCTGGCAGAGAGTGGGCAAGAAGTCCCGTGTGAGGAAACCTTCCCACCAAGGCACGAGTCTTTGAGTGGCAGAGTGAGAACTGGACTCATGTGAACATGAGATGGTTGTTGTCCGGGTCCTTGCTGCAGACATGCAGGCAGGGAACAGTGATTTCACTGCGACTTATAGCGGCATTAGCCGCCTGTGTTTAGAAGGTTATATGAAAGGTGACACTTGGGCCTGTGGAGCCCAAAGGCCTGGGTTTTAGTGGGCTGTCACCAGTGGCTTTTGTTGTAGGGAAAACAAAGTGTACTTTTGAGCCCACTCATAGGTTCGATGATCTTAGGTCAGCATTGGAACATTCCTGGGCTTCAGTTACTTTCAGAGGGACCCTATGATATACCAGGATGCATTTGTAAAGATGAGAGAAATTCCAGTGCTTCACGAGTGCCAGCAGCTTGTGTGTCTGAGTAACTGACTTTACAGATGTTTTGTGAGGACCTAGATCTCCATGTAGTGCCAGATAGTATGGAGATAAGGACAACTCAGGGTGCCCAGCATGGCACCTGGCACCTGTGGTGACACTCTGCCAGATGTGACGAGATGGCATTTAGATGTCAGCACCTCTGTGACCAAGTCCTGCTTCTACTATTTAATAGGAGGACTTCCTCCAGGCATGCCTTTGGGACCTCTTGCCCATAAGCACGAGGATGTAGCATGCTCCCCATGTGTGAGGCATTCTCAGGCATTTCCAGCTGTTGAGAATATTCAGGGAACAGCCGTGCACAGTCCCTCCTTCCACCATGACAATCTTCCTCCATCGTGGGCTTTATCTGTGTTATGTTTGCATCAGATTTTCTTCCGTAGTAATTGGCTGTGAAGTGGCCTCCCATCACTCCAGGACAGCCTTCTGTGGTTGAGATGGAAGGCTATCATTGAAGGGTGGGGCCAGGCTTTCCACACAGTGTGATGTGTCATGTAAACTAGATGATCAGGCCAGGCCAGGTCACTGGTCTTTGGTGGCTCATCGCTCTCAGCACAGTCTCTTTTCTGCTGTTCCCTGTGTGTCTTTGTTGCTTAGTCTGGTAGTTAGCAGTTGAGTGTTGGCCTGCAGAGAGCTTTGGGGCAGGATGGGGGATGGGGAGAGGTGCAAGTGAAGTGCTTCTGGAGTGGCTGGGATTACAGCCTGGTGCCGTCAGGCACGGCTGAAAAACGTGTGTGTGTGTGTGTGTGTGTGTGTGTGTGTATTAAAAGATTTCCATCTTCAAGGTTAGCCACAGTTTTTGTACATGTCAAAACCTCTGCAGCAGGCTGGGGAGATGATGGTTCACCAGGTAAGGCAGTGATCTGTGCATGTGTGCTGTGCACACACACAACACAGAAAGTAAGTAAGTAAATAATTGTAATAAAATTAAAAGCAGGCCTGCAGCTACCTCATGGGTGAAGCAGCAGCCGTCATCTCTAGCTGTCCTGATTCCGCCTAGACCCTTGCTCCCTCCTATCAGCAGTACACTGATTTGAAGGATCACTTACAGGTCGTTCTACCTGCCTGTGAAGCTTGCGTATGGCCTTGTAAGTGATGTGCATACCGCCACACCTGAGTTAAGGACTCAGAAAACACCTGCTGTCTTCTCTCAGGTTGACTGGGAGGGCTTCGTTTCTGGCTGTTTGAAGGTGATGGACCTCAAGGTTGTAACTACATCGTTTATGCCGATGCCGACAGCTAAAAGTGTGTTACCTAGACTATGTGAAAGCGCTGTGAGGGGAATGGAAGAGGCGCACTGAGCTGGGGCATGTCAAGAGCTTCCTGTGAGTGCCTGGGCTTGTTGAGATGTTGGAAGATGGGAGGACTTAGGCTGAGATTGGGACTGGCAGCCGAAATTGCTCTCGCTGCTACGAGTTCGGAAAGATTGATTCTCTCCTGTGTACTTTAGCTGGGTTCCTGGATCTGTTATTTTCCACGCTGTGGTCCACCCTGATAACGATCCCTAACTGTAACTGTGGGAGCCCAGTGCTGTAATGAATAAAGTGCCAGGCGCTCACAGTGCCGTCCCCACTTACTGTTTCTAATGAGCCTCTCCACTAAGTTCCGCCTTGTGTACCTTCCATGAAGAAAACAGTTTTGTTGGCACCTGGGCCTTCGGTCTTGTTTGGTATGAGAAGGAATCACTTTCAGGGACGATAGTGAGGTGTAGCCATCCAGAGGGCAGGGTGTTCTCTGAGTCATGGGAAAGGTAAACTCTGTGGTGACCAGGCAGGTAAGTGGTACCTTTTCTTAGACTGAGGTGAAAGGGAGGTCAGCCTTCCAGTAGTTTCTCATGTCTACCCTAAAAGTCTTTTTCTCTTTTTTTTCCTTGCCTGGAGTTTAGCCAGTTCACTTGAGAGTATTAGCATTGGCAGTAGGACAGAACCTTAGAGGTATAATATGTTTACCCAACAATTTGACCCGTTTGCGTATCCATTCATTCAGCAGCACCAGGTGACCTTATAAACATATGAACATCTTAGTTGCTGTGATAAGACACCATGACCAAAAGCAGCTTGGGGAGGAAAGGGTTTATAATTTCAGGTCCCAATACAGCCCCTCACCAAGGGAAGTCGGGGTAGGAACTTGAGGCAGGAACTGAAGCAGAAACCCGGGCTTGCTCAGTCTGCTTTCTTATACGACTCTGCATCCCCTCTCCCTGCAGTGGGATGGCCCACCCACATCAGTCACCAATCAAGAAGGTCCACCATAGACTTGCCTACAGGCCAATAAAATTAACAGGTCTGGGTTTCTTTTCCCCAGATCTGTGTAGGTCTGTGTCGACAAAAACGAACAAACACTGGAACTAGCATGGCTTTGGGAATTGGAAACCTGAGTGCTGGGTGAGACTCTACCTCTAGGTGATCGTTTAAGTTGCCAAGGCAGTATGTACATGGGAGAGTATGTCAGGAAGACCATGAGTTCTGGATCAGCCTGGGCTACAGCAGGAAAGACCCGTGTTAGAGGAAAAAAGTGCAAATTTGTGTAGATGCTGTCTGCTGCCTGTGATTTGCTGGTGACTATCTCCAGCGCCCTTTACAGGGAAGCTCCTTGTCTGGAAGCATTGTTTTTTGAGTGGGCATGGAAGTCAGAATGGGAATTTGGTGAGCTGGGAAGGAGAGGGAATTTACAGGGGGAAGAATTTATAGGGGAAGAGACATTTTGGTGAGGAACTGCATGTTGTGTGGGAAGATTGGACTTATGGGGGTGGACTGCACGGCAGAGAGGCCATGCAGATGGTGGGTGTGAGCCTAACTGTGAAGTGACCTTGTATTCCTCTGCCCAGTGCCTTAGTCACTGTTCTTTAGCTGTGAAGGGACATCATGACCAAGGCAACTTAAAAAAGATCGCATTTAATTGCGCCCCAGCTTACAGTTTCAGAGGGTTGGTCTGTGGCTATGGTGGGAAGTGTGGCAGCAGGCAGGGTGGTGGAGAAGAAGCTCAGGGCTCATATCTGACCCACAAGTTTCAGGCAGAAAAGGGGGATTCTGAGCTGCCCATTCCCAGCTGCACATCTATGGACACAAGGCCCTTTCTCATCAAACAGGGCCACACCTTCTGATCCTTCACCAACAGTTCACCAACTTGGGAGCAAGCATTCAAACACCTGGGCCAATGGGGGCATTCTCATTTCAACCACCACAAAGGGTAGCAAAGGGTGACAAATGTAAAGGTGTTGAAAGAACTATTCTTAAGGGCAATACCAACCCTTTGTTATCTTGTAAAGATCCCTGGTAACCTCTTCTGAGTATGGTGGGCTCTTTGGGAGATAATGACTCCTATCTTTGAAGAAAATTGACAGTTTACGTTGGAATATTACAGTTTAAATTCTGACTGTGTTGTGAAGAGTATTCTGAAAGTGTAGAGTGTTCTACAACCCAGACTTTTCTTTTCTTTTTGTTTTTAATTCCTGGGAAAATATACTTTGAACATCTTTCTGCCTTTGTACCTTCCTTTTTCCTTTCTTTCTTTATTGGTGGGGCTTGGGATCAAACCTAAGCCCTTGTGCTTACTAGACAAGTGTTTTTCCACTGAGTTACTCTCCTTGAAGACTAATGACCAGGGAGGTTACAATATCAGGAAAGCAGGAGACACTTGAGACATGACATTTGTGATATTAAATTTATCCCAACACTCAGGAGACAGAGGCAGGTGTATCTCTGAGTTCAAGGCCAGCCTGGTCTACAAAGCAAGTCCAGGACATCCAGGCCTCTGAGAGAAACCCTGTCTCAAAAATAAAAATGAAAAAACAAACAAACAAACAAACAAACAAAAAACAAACCCCAAACCAACCAACCAACCAACCAAACAAACAAAAAACTGTTACCAAGTTGTATCTATGTAAGAAAACCTAAAAGAGTTTATATTCTGGTTTTCAGTCTTGTATATACTTCCTCCCTAGATGAGCTTTGATGCACACTCATTCTTTTTGTTTTGTTTTATTTTGGCAGGCTTCTTCCTACGTAGCCAGGCTGACCTTGAACTTGTGATTCTCCTGCCTCAACCTCCAGAGTGCTGTATGTGTTGCCACATTCATTCCAAAATGAATAAAGTCAGTAGTATAACAGGACCAGAAAAGAGAAAGATCATAATCCAAGTAGATTGGATTGATTATAAACCCATTTGGGCATGTTTTTGGTAAATTGGAAGGACAGATGACATATTTTCCCATTAAATAAAATAGTCAATTTAGATTTAATAAAGCAGTTATCTTCAGGTAATAAAAATTCAACTAACTTGCCATAACTATCTTGTTTAAAGTCAATTAAGAGCCTCATATTCCTCACTTGCTGGGTGAAATTTAATAGAACTTCAGTTAAGCATTTATTGCTTATTTAATTCAAAATTAAGTTAATCACCACAGTTAGTAACAACCACTGAGTATTTAATTAACATTCAGCAAACTATCTTATTAAGTCTAAATTAGATACAGAAAGGTCTTGTTTATCCCCATCCATCTCCTTGTGCCACGTCTCTCACCTCTTGCCCCCAGCTGCCCCTGAAGGGCAGTTGATGTTCTCATGCCTTTTCCTTTTCTCATCTTTCATTTTCTTCTGGTTGATTACTCAGCTTGTGTAAAGGATGAGACAGGGCAGGGGCCTTTGTGGGAACTTCTGGTTGACATACAGCTGAGAAGCTTTTCCATTTGATGCCTTTCCACTCTGCTTTTCAAGGATTATTGAGTGCCTCCTCTGCCTGAGTTATACTTTTAAACACTAAGGAAGAAACAGTGAAGGTCGTCTTGACATTTTGGTTTTTCTTATCTAATGGAGAGGAGTTGGTTCAGTTCATTCATGAAACAAGTAGTGAGTAGGGCCACTTTATCGGGTACTCAGAGGTGTTCAGACGAGAGTCTGTCATTAAGGAGGGCACGGAGTCTAGAGTGGTAGGTGCTGCATAAGATGGCATCTTAGAATGAATGCTAGGAATCTCTGAGACCTCTTTTCCCAGTGTACCTAGCTGCTCTCCGAATACAATATGGGAAAGTCCAAGTTAAGTAAAACTAAATGGTTATCTTTACCCTGAACTTTTCTGAATCTTTAGTAAACTTGAAAAAGCGTTGTTTCCCAGTGAGTGTACTCCCTCTCCCTTTCCTCACTGAGAACATTTTGTAGCTTTGGCGATCTAGTTTGCCTTGGTAAAGCTGCTTTGGATTGTGGTTCCCGCCTCCTACCTCTCTGAGCCAAGATGTAGGCATCTGCTCTAGTAGCCACGAAAGAGAATCAGCTGTCCTGTTCTGCATGATTTCTGACCTCAGAAGCAGTGTGGATGCTGGTGTGGACAAACAGCAGATTTTTCTCATGGTGAGAGGTGGATCTTACAGATGAAGACTTTGTGTAAGGAGAGTAACTTGGCATGGAGCCAAATAATCACCGTGCTGCTTTCGTGAAGATTGCTAACATGCCTTAGGTTAGTTTTTAATCACAGCTTGAGTCTGGAGGGCAAGAGGCAGGAGACCATTTGGTACCCAACTCCTCTGCTTTGGGTTCTGCTCCAGCTGAGCAACTGCCATCTGCAGGAGTGATCGCTGCATATTCTGCAGTGATCATTCTGCATATCATGCCGTGCCTGAGGCAGAGCCAGGTCCTTAAGAGCATGCAGCCTGGCTTGAGAGTCAGTCTTGACTCCTCGGTGGGCAGCTTCATTATTAGAAGTCAGTTTCCATTTATTCTGTTATATATCACTCCTCCATCTTTCCATTCTCCCTAGCTTTTCTGATTCTGGTTAATCACCTGGTTTTTCAGTTTTTTTTATTTGTGTGATCATTTTCATTTAAGTCCAGCTATTCTGTCATATATCCTGTTGTATGTTTCACCACAAATAATTCTACCAATTTTGTTTCTAGTAGAAACCAGCAGATGGGAAATGCTCTATGATATGGTGATAATCTACAAAATGTGGTCCTCCGTAGCTCTGAAGAGATGGCCCCAGGATGCATTTGTTTAGTCTCTGCAGTATTCCCCTGGTTTCCATACCTGTAAAGAAACAGGTATCTGGAGAGGAACTGGGAGACTTTTCCTCGTTCTATTTTTAAGCATGAATATTCCCTTATTTAAGTCTATTTACCCATCAATGACATGTCAGGATTAGGCTCAGGAGCACTTCAGTCCCATCTAAGTAGAAAGGGTATATTTCAAGTAGAAATTGCTGAGTTTTAACATTTAGTATGTCAACATTAGCTCCAGTAAACCTGCATTGTTGATGAGACCATTGTTGAGCTTGGCTTTCCGAGGAAGCTTGTATAGTGAGTGTAGCTGAGTGCTCACACTTAGGAGGCTGACATTCCATGGATTCCACACTGTGCCTAAGTCTCCTGTACTGCAGCTTGTAGATTGATTTTCTTTGTGTTGGCTTTTAGTTACGCCTCTGTCACCTGGCTTGACTTTTCTTTGTCTACTTAGGAACCTTGTAAAGACAAATAGCTGCAATTTTGGGTCAGACCGAAGGAGGTTTTAGATCTGGCCAGCCACTAATCTTTCTGAGGGACAATCAGCTCTTCAGAACCACTATTTATTCAGCATCATTGTTCAGTGAGCGAGGCTGGTGTTGTCCCTTACGTAACCCATGGTGGAAGTAAGGAGAAAAAAAAATCTTCAGATTGAGCAAGATATTGTTAGTTGCTCCTATGACTCTTTTTTTTTTTTTTTTTTGAGACACTGTGTAATCTTGGCTGTCCTGGAACTCACCCTGTGGACCAAGCTGGCCTCCAACTCAGAGATTCACTTGCCACACCCAGCATGATCCTTCTACTCTTGAGTACCTAGCAAAATTAATAATCATTACTTTGCATTGCAAACCCTGGAAGATCAAACAGAATTGTGCTTAATGTCACCATGTTCTTGAACTGACACTTCAGGAGTGCGGTACCATCAGGTGGCAGGCTGGAGGCCATCTTGTGAACTAGGGGGTGCAAGTTTTCTAGAACCCTGTCCCAGAAAAGGCAGCGTGCACAGGACAAGTACAGGGATGTGCTTTGATGTGGGAAGGCCATTGATAATGGCAATGTAGTCTGGTTCTCCTGTAGAGATTTGCAGAATTTGCCTTAAGAAGCTTTTCGTTGAGTGTGAATATTCAGCGTAGTATTCACTGTTCGTCTCTTGTGATGAGTTTTTTGTTAGATCTAGATAGGCCGGCCACTTGAAAGCCTTTGGAAGATGCTGGTTTAATAGGCAGCGCTGAAGAGCAGGGGTTTGTTTCCTGGGCTGATCTATCTAGATTTGCACCCGGCTGTGTACTAATGTGTCGTCTTGTTACTTTGTCTCTTTAGGCCTCTGTTCTTTCATCCATAAAATGAGACTCTGAAAACCGTGTCTCACATTGTTGGCAGAATAAAGGAGTTCATGCATGTTAGGCACTGTTGTTATGTCTTCTCCCTGTGGCGTCACAGAACAGTGATTTGAACTCAGTGAGAGACCACATAGATGAATGGGGATCATTTGTTGTTATTGTTCTCTCAGCACATAAACCTACAGTTTTGTGGACAGGAAAAGCTGTGAGCACTGTGGAGTGAATTTCCATACACTTCACCCCAGGGTTCCACAGTTTTGACATCTTCTGTTGCTATTGAGTATTGGTTGAAACTGAGAAGCTGCCGTTGGTACACTCCTATGACCTGCTTTCTGTACTCACCCTGTGTTGACTGCACCAGGTTCTCCTTGAGTTACAGCCCTGGTTACCATGTTATATGAAGTTCTCATCTGTCCCCAGTCAAGACTGGTTTTAAGGTTTTCATTTACTCTGCTATTCAGAAGAAGATTCTTTACGGGAAAGCCTGGTATAGCGTCTGATGTCGAGTGAATAACGTGGGCTGGCTAAGAATGCAGTGGAATGGGGCCTACCTTTCCTCCTGCTCCTTTTGTCCTTGAAGGGACTCTGGTAAAGCAGTCCATGCCCTTGCTTTCAGTGGAAGGAGACAAACCCTAGAGGAGGCGACAGGAAGGCCCTAGGCATTCCTTGAGTGCTGCTGTTGATTGAAGGAGTGAGCAGAACCCCCCAAACTCCCAGAAATCTGCATTTGGATTCAAGCTCTTCACCACCCTCCTCCTCCTCTTCAGAATAGGCTCAGTGTCCTGCCATGTATTAAAAGATTCACCTGCACATTACACCAATTTTACCTGTGAGGGGTTTTTATCAGCAACAGCTCAGAACACATTATTTTCCCAAGACATGTTTGCAAAAGAAGCCCTGAAAAGTAGGCACTACCCCTCAAAGTTAATTCAAGAAGACTGGGGGGAAGTTGATGAAAAACCAGGACTACTCATTCATGAGGAAGTCTGTGCTACCCGGAGTGGAACCAGTGTTTGAGCTTCTGATAAGCAAGATGTACTGTCTGTTTTATTCCTGGAATCTTTTATCATATAATACAACCTTATGTGGCAGCCTGATTTTCACACAAATTGGATCCCAAAACTTCTTACAGGAATTAAAAATACAAACCCGTGGGCAGTATGTGTTTTATAAATTACACAAAACAGAAGTGTAAAAGACATGGCGTAGTAAGAACAGTGGAGCCTGTGCTGGCCACTAGCTGGTACCTAGAGGGATTCGTGGATGAGGCAGCAGGAATGGCATAGGAGCTGGGAAGCCTCGGCAGGCAGTAAAAGCACAGCTCTGTCCTCAGTGCCAGCAGCATTGGAGCGGGGTGTCCTGCAGAGGAGAGTGGGGACCAGGGGTGCAGTAGAGGCTGAACTCCTGGGCAGAGAGTCCTTTGTATATCTTTCTTGTCTTGCTATTGAGTGGAGCCCCCTGACTTTGGAACTTCCACACCACACCTTTCTCTCTCTCTCTCTCTCTCTCTCTCTCTCTCTCTCTCTCTCTCTCTCCCTCTCTTCCTCTCCCAGTTTGTCCTTAGTTTGGGTTACTCTTCCTTTTCATCAACATGATAATACAGTCTCCATGAAGGAAGCCACGCTTCCTGAATATCTACCCTACACAGGAAACAGTTATTTTTTCTTATCTCCCATGAAATTTTTCTTTACTGCTGGGCACTTCCTGGCTTTTATTGTAGTTGCCCATTGGCCTGTCTCAGCTTTGGCTTTTAAGTTCATTAGAACGTTCATTCCTGCCTGGATTTGGACGGACATTCAGTATACACTTGAAGGATCGATGGATGGATGCATGCAAGGATAGATACAAGACAGATGGGTAGGTTTAAGTTCTTCAGGCTAAATTCAAGACTTAGTTCTTTTAGAGTAGGGTTTTAGCTGGTACCACAATACTAAGGTGTTCATTCATTCATTCATTCCATGGTAATTTCAGGTACTAGGTCAAGAATTGTGGATTTAATAATCCTTAGTAGTTTTGTGGTATATTATCATACTTTTAAGCTTCGTCTGATTGTTCTATTCTTTTTAATTCAGATATTCTTCTGAACTCGGGCTGGCATTGAACTCGTTATGTAGCTGAGGTTGGCCTTGCCTCTTTCTTCCTAATGTGGGGTTTACAGGAGTACATTGTTTTGTTTTGCTGGGATTATTTTACCATTTTGATACATAAGGACCAAACAAGAAATGATTTGTTATGTCTACATGTATCTCTGGCATACAAAGCAAATGCTCTAACTCACTCCAGTGGGTTTGTATTAAGAAAGAGACCACTGGGTTTACAAAGACCCCATTTCTAAGATTTTAGAGTAATTCCTTATTGACTTACCCCAGGAATAAACCCCTTACAGTTTTTTTTTTTTTTTTTTTTTTTTTTTTAAGATAGTGCCTTATGCCTGTGTTTAAAAGGCTGATTGTCCTTTACGTTTTGATTTTTCTTTTTAGGAACAGTGACAGAATATGTACCTCTGAGGTGGTAAACAGAGTAAAGTTCCCTGGAGGAAACTGATCATATCTTATGTCCTTCTGTATTAATCACAGGAGGAAGCCGTCAAACTCAATCATATGTACTACCCAGCTAACGTACCGTTCATACCAGATCAGAGTGGAAGGGTGGCATGTGTGTGTGTGTGTGTGTGTTTGTGTGTGTGTGTGTATGTGTGTGTGTATTTGTGTTTTGGGTGGCAGGGGTGGTGCTGATGCCAAGCCAAGGAAGCCTGAATTGCTGGTAGAGCTGGAAGGGTCATGAGACTATGACCCTTTTCCGGTGGTTCTCACAGTAGGTGCATCAGCCACTGGTGGGTGTTCTGGGCTCTCCCCGCCTCCCAGGAGCCTTTAACAAGATGATTAGGTAGGGGTCATGTATGTGGATTTCTAACAAGCTCATGGGTACCGCCAATGCTGATGAGAACTGATGATCAAATCCAGCTGCTGGTCCCCTCCCCCTTTCTTATTAAAAACAAATAGATGGAGAGACTAGACTCTGAACCTCTGTGGGAAGGATTGGCTTGCCAGGTCAGTTACAGTCAAACCACAGGTGCTGATTCTAGACCATGCCCTACCGTCACCAGCAGTACTCAAGAAATGATGCTAATCCTACCTCTAACCTCAGAGTCAAACATCAGTTTCATTAACTTTTACTGAGTCTGATTATCTTTTCAAGGCCTTCTGTTTGGTTCTCTCAAACTAAGTGTTTACATGGACTTACCTTCTATTCATTGGCCATTGATGTGCATTTGGATGTGTGTTTAGATTAAAGGTTTTGTACCATAGATTGTCTAGCACAGATAATGGGTCAGACTGTCAGTAATTTGTTTTGTAGTACCTAACCTAACAGCAAGGGTAGTCTTTTCCTCCCATGGGTATAGATAGAGGCCTAGGAAGATTCCTTCCCTTACTGAGCATAAGTCACCCTTAATATTTGGCTGTATCTTCTTGTGTACAGGTGGTTTTATGGAAGAGGCAACAAGAGGAGACAGCTAGGATGTAGTGAAATAAGCACAAAATTGGGAATTAAGAGAGCTGGAATCAAGCTCAGGTGTGGTCCTGGACAAGTACCACTCTGACCAGCAATTTGAAGTGGGTAGTTGTAGGGACTAGACAGTAGGATAGACAGTAAGCAAGGGGCAGGATGGGAAGTGGAAAGAGGTGGGAACTTTGACTCTTTGACCCTTAGACTTTTGATGGCTGAGCTATCTCTGTGGACCAAGAAGTATCACCAGATACGGAGTACGAGACTGACACGGAATTACTCAGATGGGGAAGGGTCCTGGTAGAAAGCCTGGGCACCCAAAGCATGGCATCTGAGGGGCAGCCAGACCTAGGGTTTGCCCACTGACAGGTGAGTGTGTGGCCCAGCCCAGGGAGAGGCTTACTCCAATTTCAAGAGGAAGTCTGCCTTCCATGGCAAGGCTGCTTGCTGCCAGAGAGGGAAGGCTCCTTGAGGTGAGGTTATCCTATCTGTACAGTATGGTGGAGGGCATCTGCTATAGACTTTGGTCGTGAGAAACATCCCCAGGTCTGTGTCCCAGATTATGTTTGTGGATAGGGAAACTTCTGTGGTTCTCTTCCATTCTGGACTTTGGCACCTTGATTTCTGAGTACCTGGGCTACTGAAATTTTGCCAACTTGACTCAGAGTAGAGACAGCTTGGAAGAGGGATCCTCAGCTGAAGAGTTGCCTCCATTAGAGTCTGTGGCATGTTTTCTTGTGTGCTAATTGATGTAGGAGGGTCAAGCCCACTGTGGTTGGTGCCATCCCCCTCCCCAGACAGGTGATTATAGAGTGTATAAGAAAGGTAGCTGATCAAGAACTTGGGTGCAAGGTAGTAAGCAGCATTCCACAGTTCTGGCCTCCTGATTCCTGCCCTATCTCCTGCCCTGACTTCTCCCAGCTCTAGGTTGTGAGATGTAGAAACCCCTTTTCTCCCCAGTTGGCTTTGGCCAGTGATTATCACAGCAGCGAGAATCTGAGTAGGGCAGCACTTGTAGCAGTGAAGGGATTGAGTCAGAAAGACTGGCCTT
Organism: Psammomys obesus; assembly: GCF_907164565.1. Taxonomy (NCBI): domain Eukaryota; kingdom Metazoa; phylum Chordata; class Mammalia; order Rodentia; family Muridae; genus Psammomys; species Psammomys obesus. The sequence goes on from NW_026596064.1 coordinate 4,508,968, forward strand.
GACTGCCCTGTCTTTTGTGAGGGCTTTAGGCACACAGGGAGACCCAGAGGTTGGCTAGAAGTTAAGAATACTGAGAGATACAAAGTTAAGGTGTTCCAGGAACTTCCTCATATGTAAAGTGGGTGTGGTGATAGTGATTTTATTGACGTTGTTGATTCCATTTGGGCTGAAGATTGAAGAACTCTGCTGAGGGAAGGCACCTCATGTTCAAAAAAACACAGAACACTGTGTTCCAGTTACGTGAATGTTCCGGAGAGCTGGGGAGTATTCTGAGATGGACAAAAGAAGCTGCCCAGGGGACTCTGGCACATCTCTCTGGGAGAGGGCTTTGATAGTTGCTGTCCAAGGTGGGACAGTGGCACTGAAGTGATGACTGTGGACTCTGGTGTCATAGTTAAGAGTTCACTTGATGTGTGTTAAGCTCCGGCCCATTGGTTCATGTTCTTTTTTTTTTTTTTTTTTTAATTTTTCTTTCTTGTCCACATCTTTCTCTTTGCTGCGTGTGTGGACCCAAGAGACCAAAGAGATGACACTTGGTTTCTAAGTGTGAGAAGAATGAAACTGTTGTGGTCTCACTCCAGTTGGGTGTCAGGCTGTGATGGAAGTCCTGGGGTTTCCAGGTGCTCTTGTTCTTCATAGCGAGACCTCAGTGGTTCACCTTACTTCATAGGTCAGGGGACTGGTGCCGACTGGGAACCTGGCCCTAGTCAAGGTTACTGATGTGCTGATGTGGAAGTGCCCCTGGAAAAAATTCCATCATTCTCCTTTTTCTTTGCCAGTCCTTATTGTCCTCATTGTGCTGAGCCCCTAATAGGCTGCTGATTTGTGTTTCTCCTCTCTGCTGCCAGGGGCTGCTCCAAGTACCTTGTTGGTGGCTGGCCTCTCACTTTTCCATGGAGTTGGAGTCTTTCTTCTCTGAGGTCCCTTCTGAAAGCAGCATAATCTCATTCCCACAATGCCTGTCTTCTGCCCACTCTCAGTTGCTTTTCCTTGGTTGATACTGTATTCCCAGCCACCATTTACCTCTCTGGTTCCTTTGACTCTTGGTCACACTGTTGATTACTCAGAGTGAGAAGCTAAAAAGAGGATGTTTTCATCTTTATTTTTTAAAGATTAATAGTGTACTGTGGCACGGTGAGGACACCTGTTGACCTTCTCCTTCCTGTCTGCCATTCCAGAGACTGGGTTCAGATGCGTGAAGTGTCCTGCTTGCCTGGATAGGCAGCTGTGTTCAGCACAGGGAACAGATATACAAGCAACATTGGGACAACACTGAAGTACTGTTAGATGGTTGAGAATGTGTTGTATGTGGAAGACGTTGCCCAGTAGTTGAGAGTCCATGAATATTGTAGCCTAGTGGTGATGTGGACATATTATGGCAGGGGGAGAGAGTGGCAGAGTCTAGATAGAGATAGATGGAGATTTTGAAAACATTGACGTGGGTCCTACATATTTAGAACCTTCCTCATTTCCTAAGAACCACAGAAGCATGTTGCCCTTTTGAATTTGCCACCCCTAAGGGCCACACAACTTAGTCTTCAGCAGTCACTTGCTTTAGTATTGTCTTGAGTGTAATTCTGTATTTGGCTTGCATTACCCCTATAGGCAGCCCTCTGTCATAGCTCTGCTCCTCCCCTCCCCAGACCCCTGTACTCACCCCACTAGTTCTCTTTCTTCCTTGTCCCCCCTCTTCCGGGCTTGGAGGATTGTCTAGACTTTACTTTGCTGTGGTTCCCTAAGAATCCAGAGCCCCTCCCTTCTGGGGTACCCATATCTGGGCCACTCTTATTTGCTTGGTACATTTTCTGCTCTGAGAGTTTCTCCTTGCTCTTACATTTCCATTTAAAGCCCTCTTGAGAGGCCTGAGTGTCTCCTGCCAGCAGCATTCCTTCTGCCTTACTGGAATCTGTCTTTGTATCCTGCTAGGAATCCAGTCATGAGTGGGCACCAGCAGACTCTCTGCAGCCTCCTGTCTCTTCCAAGACTGTGCCCTCCGGCTGTGGGAAGTGACATGGTAGCCCCATTTCACCTCACAGAGTCCAGCAATTAGTTTCTACCATCTTTTCTCTGCTCCCTTGAGGGGCCCTTTCCCTCTTCCACTTTTCATCCCTTTTTCCTGGTTCAACAGCTGGACAATGACACCCTCAGGCATGTCCTCTGTACCTATGCATAACAATCTTAAGTTACTTGTGAAGAGGCATATGTCTTTAGGAGGAAGCTAGAACTGTCTTTTAGAAATGCTTGGGCAAGAAATACTTTCATTTTCAGACACAAATATATGTATGGCCTTGTCAGAAAGAAATTAAGGAGAGCCATTTGTGAGGGGAAATGGGCCCAAGACGCTTAGTTCTCTTCTGCCCTGCCCATTGCATTTCAGTTCTGCTGCGATTAAGACCAATGCAAGCATTTCCCTTGCAGCTGCTAGCTGGCTTCCTGCCTTCTGCCTCACTGTCTTCCTTGGCTGTGGGTCAGATACTATAGGCCACACATCTTACTCTTGCCATCATCTGGCTCTGCCCTGGTGCCCAAGAGTTCCTTCCCCTTGCCCTTTTGACTGGCTCTCCGGCTTTGCTCCCCACCCCCACCCTTGAAGTGGCATTGCTTGTCCCATTGTCTTCCAGGCCTTTGTTAGCACATTTCCTTGCAGGCCCAAGGGAACGCCCCCTTCCTTCTGTCTGGTAAATGCCTGCTCATCCCTTAAAGCCCAGCACAGATGTATCCTCCTTCTTGAGTGTCATCTAACTCCCCCAGGAAAGAACAAAGGCAAAAACAAACCCAAAAAGTTTTATTATGTGTTGTATTTTTCTGTAATAAAAGTTGTACCACATGCTCATAATAGAAAAATTAAAAAACAAAACCATATAAAGAAAATGAAAATCACTCATAAATTCATGTTTTAGAGACAAACACTGTTTATGTTTTTAATATTCTTTTGTGAGTCATTGTTCTTATTTCTTTTTTTTTCTCTTATTTCTTTTTATGTATTTGTGTCATACTGAGTTCAGTCTTCTTGGGTGCATGGTTTTATGTGTCGTCACCAAGCAGTAGTGCATGAGGACCTTCTCATGGCGTGAAGGAGTCTCCACATACATAATAACTGCAGATTTTGCTGTCATAAGAGAACATGGTGATTTGTTTTCTACCACTGAACCACACTGTGATAAACTCCTGTGTTGAGTTACTGTCAGTGGTTTGTGTCTTCTGAGCTAGGTTATTGGGAGGTTCGCTTAATCACCTGAAGGGCAAGAGCTGTTTTGACCCTTAATTTCAAGAGAAACTTCTGGTCATTAGGTAAAGTTAGAAACATCTGGGAATGTACTAGTCGGAAAATAAAAACCACCTGTAGCTCCTTTGGTGACTGACACAAAATTTGGTGTGAATTTAATCTGTGTAACATCTCTCTTTTACCCAAGGGGTCTTAAGCTGCTTTCTGTAAAGGGCAAGATAAAAAATATATTAGTCTCTCGAGGAAAATATATTAAACTTTGTAGGGTGAAATTCTCTCTCTGTGTGTCTCTGTCTTGGCCCTGTGTAGGCCTAGCTGTCCTGGAACTTGCTGTGTAGACCAGGCTGGCCTCAGACTCTCAGAGATGTGACTGCTTCAGCCTCCCCAGTTCTGGCATGAAAGACACGCACCACCACATCTTGCCTTCCTCCTCCTCCTCTTGATCATTTTTAGGTCATTTTAAGATGTATGAGCTATTCCTGGGGAGTAGATCTATAAATACCATTTGCGGATCTTGTTCTCAAACATGGGGCTGTTAGCAGTGCTGTGAGTGGGGGCTGGGGCCGCCCCTCCCTCCTGTGGCATCTTGAGTAGTTCTTTTTAAAGAGCTCCACTCAGGTGAAGTCAGGATTTTTGCTTGACTGTGCACTATAAAAGAATTTCAGGATGAGTCATTGTGAAGCAGAGTTGGATTTCATTAAGAGATTTTTAACATACATTCAAGCATGGGTGTTAACTATCCCCCAACTTCTCAAGACAGCCATGTAAGCACCTTGGAACAGCTGTACTATGATCACTGGTTTCAAGGAGTCCTCTTTTCTATCTTGTATCCTTACCTCCCCCCCACCTTTTTTTGGGTAAATGAGATCACAGAGTGTTCCCTGAGGAGCCTTGGGTAGGATTGCAACCTGAAACCATGGGTTAGCAAAGGTTGCACAGGGGGGATTAAGGCTTGCCTTTTACTGAAAATTGAGTTTATAGTCATGCCTGGCCCCTAGAGAAATGAAAAGTTTACAGCTGGGAAAAGAGAAAGGCCAAACTTGGCCATAAGCGCTTAGGCCTCAAGCATGCTATTTTAATAATCTGAGGGTAGGTCTCCAGGAAGGAAGAGTATCTCTGTCTTGACAACCACCACAGCAGACTTGGTTAATTGTGTTGAGGTTCTTGACTTTTTGCTGGTGAGAGGTTTCTGCAGACTTCTGGGTGATGGGATCCTTTCTCCGTTTTCCTCTCTTGCCTCAGGACCATTCTGTAATTGCTCCCTTTTGCAATCGAACTACGTCATCATTGCTCCTCTCATGCTGGCCACATGTAATGAATAGCTTCCTACAGCGTGGCCACAGTGCCTCGACCTCTGATTCAGACCTGAAAGCACTTTTTATTGCAGTTCTTCGCTGAGATGTCCCTTGTCTGTTATCTGAGGTTTTTCCAGCCCAGCACATTCCCTGAATGAAACTTAGTAGATGCTTAGCAAATCTGTGTGGGAAGGATGCCCTAGGCCTCAGGTTTACCTCTGCCAAATGCTTGGGAACTTTGGTGTCAAGCTCTGATTCTTGAGTACAGTCAGATGGATTAGCGTTGCCATGGACCTCTTAGAAATGCAGCCCCACACTACTGTCTGCAACTTAACATATGTCACACTCGCACAGCATACCTGCCTTATACTTCATGTGAACATCATGCTTGCAAAGTTGCGCTCTGGGCCTCACCGCTTTTCTGGTAGGCCTTTACTTATTTGCAGGATCCCTACTCCATTCTTTCCAAGACTACAAGCCTAGTTTTAATTCAGGATCTCTGAGAAACAGGTCTGGCCCTTTAGAAGTGTGCCTTAGCCCTTCTGCCGAGCTGGCTAAAGGCCTCACAGACTCTGCCAGTGTTCTGTTGTACAGGTAAGAAAAGGGAGGCCTGCAGAGGTCGTTGGCATGCCAAGGTCACAGGGATTTTTAACAGCAAAGCTGGAGCTAGATCATGTGCCATTGGCTGTGGGTGCAGAACACCCGAACTGCTTGCCAACCTGCTGCATTGGTTTGGAGAGAGATCCCTTCCTTGCCTTTAGTATTCCAAGCCTGATGTGCCACAACGCTGCAAGTGACCTGGTAGTCATGGCTGTAGAGGCTGGAGAAATGCTGACTTGGGCAGCTGACCAGGGTGCCCGCTAGAGTGTCTGAGTCCTCCTTCCCCTTCTTATAGTGGTGAACAGCAAGCACCCTGAAGGGCAAGAGAAGCCATGCTCTCCCTGTCGTTTCTTTGTGGCTCCTCTGCCCCCATGTCAGAGTTTTAGTGGGGACGCCAGACAGCCTTTTGTTGCTGGTCCGTCACGTCTAGTCAGTAGCAAAGAAAATGGGATGTTGGTTGAGGCTTTTCAAAGACATCCCATGGAAGGGCTTACAGATTTCACAGAGGCCAAGGGTGTGATTAGCACTTTGATTGCGTGGCAGGCCGGAATGGGAAGCAGGAATAGAACTAATTACCATGATAGCTGCCATTTATTGCGTGCTCACAATACCAGGCAGTGTGCAGGCATCATTTCCCTTAATCCTGTAATAGACTCGAGGGAGGGGACAGGGCTGGCTAGTAACTTCCTCAGTGGTCAGCTGGGAGGTGATCTCAGTTCTGCTCGATTTCAGAGTCATGATAGTTTGCTTCTCTGCCTGTGAACCTTGCTTCTCAGCTGCCAATCCTAGGGACTCTACCCGGAACCCTGCGGAGAGAGATTGAGCTCAGAATATAATGATGGGGCAGGAGATGTCAGTAAATGCAGTGTACTGTGTGAACAGTCAAAGACGCTGCTCATTGGTGGTATTCAAGCTCAACCGTGGTAGAAACTCAGGGATGTGGTAGGGAATCGGGTACATACATTTGAGTATGTACCATTTTTTTTCAATTCTTGGAACATTAGATAAAACATGTCTAGGCTGCACGTGGGTGAAGCAAGGAAGTGTTTTGTTTATATGACCCCGAGAGCTGTGCTGATATCAGTTGGTGGTACCTGTGATGTAACGCTGGGTTGTCAGCATTTGGGAAACCGGAGTTTTAGAACATAGAGCGTCCTTTTCAGGAAGCCGTAGAGACCGTTCTCCCAGTGAAAGATGATAAACTGTCCAGTGCCAGATAGGCTCAGGAAACGTGTGTGTGATTGTGTGAGTATGTGTGCATTCGTGTGTTTATATTTGTATATATGTATGTATATGTATGTGTGTATATGTATAGATGTTTGTATGTGTGTGTATGAGTGCATGTGTGTGTGTATATGTGTGGATGTATGTTTACATAAGTTTGTTTATGTATGTATATATGTGTATGTGTGTTATGTATGTGTGCGTACATGTGCATTTCTGTGTGTGTGGCTAAGTGTAATGAGGTTAGGTTTTTTTGTTTTGTTTTGTTTTGTTTTTTGTTTTTGAGACAGGGTTTCTCTGTGTAGCCTTGGCTGTCCAGGCTGGCCATGGATTCGGAGCTCCGCCTGCCTCTGGCTCCCAGAGTGCTGGGAGTACAGGTGTGCCCCACCCCTGCCTGGCTTGTGATTGTTTTTGAGTGCTGTACGGCACTAGTTGAGGTTGTAGGATGATGTCACCTAATCAGTATTACACTTTATGTGCCGTGGGAAGACCCTTGCCGAGTGAGTTAACAGGGCCATGTTCAACTCTCCTTGCTGGTGGTGAGAGAAAGTATTTGCCATGTGGTTGCTGTGGCTGGAGCCATGAGGACTGATTTCCTAGGAGTAAGAATCAGCTTGAAGGAGAGCTTGGGCAGGGTCTTTTGGCAGGAAGACCGTGTAGGTAAGGTGAATACATCATATTGTGAGAAGCTTCGAGATGGAGTTGTGGCTGCTCAGCTCTTGGGTGACCCAGGTACATGGGTGTATTGCTACAAAGGGCTGTGAGAGTGAGCTTTGAGCAGGGTCCACCTATATGGCCACTGCCTTACCTTCTCACTGTTCTTGAACAATTCCTTCCTTCTTACTGCCTTGGTTGCAGAGGGGGAAAAGACTTCTATGTTTGAGTAAGAGAGGCCTGCTTTGGAATTTGTCCGTATCCCAGTCTTAACCTTGAGAAAGATGATTCTGCTCTCTGAGCTGTAACATGGTGGTACCTGTTCCCAGCCTCTAGGACAAGGGCTGCAGAGGTGGGGAAAACATGCTGTCAGAAATCATGCGGAGGCCTCTGAACTAGCTCACATGGTAAGATGTGTGCTGTGCAAGCATGGCGAACTGGGTTCCGGCCCCAGAGCCTACACAAACAGAAAGCACAGTCATGCAGTCTGGGAAGATCAGCACCGGGAAGGCAAGGCCACGTGGCTCCCTGAAGAGTGCCACAGACAGCATGGCCTACTTAGTGAGTTCCAGGCCAGTGAGAAACTTGTTTCAAACATGGAAGCCAACTAAGAAAGACAGCTGAGCTGGTCTTCTGGCCTGCAGATATACACATGTGAACTTGCATCTGTGTACACGTGACCAGGCGTCATATGCATGGAAAGGGAGTGGTGGCACAGGCATCAGACCACAACTAGGAAGCTGAGGTGTGAACCAGGGACACACGTGTGTGTGTGTTTTCTCTCCCTCCTCTCACGCTAGCCACTCGGACAGTTCTTGTTTTCTCGGTGTCCCGCATGTGGCCGGCTTTGTGTCTCACTCAGATAATTTCTACTTCTGGACAACTGTCTTTTCCTTGTGGGTTCACGCTCTTTCTGTTGGTTCAGGTCAAGCCTCTGGATGATTTCTGGGGTCTGTCAGGCACTCCAGCAGGCAATGGTTTTCTCCCATTCTGTCACGGACTGTATCACTTTTTACTTGGTGCCACCTCACCTGTAAGCTGCTATAGATGAAGAGTTCAGGCCTGACTCAGTGCTCCCTTCCCTTATAGCACTGAGCACAACACTGGGTGCACAATAAGCTCCTTGCGAATGACAGTCACAGGATTGCAAAAAGAGAAGGATGAGCTGGTAGCTGGCTTTTATTCCCTTGGCTTCAGAAACCTGGGAGGAGAAGTATAGATGGTTTAGGAATGTATGTCAGGCCTGTGGATACCATTTCCTCATTCAGGGTGCTTGAAGGCTGCTGCTGCCTGGAGCTGCAGATCCTTGAGACTTACCACCTCAGGCCTAAATCTGCCTCCTTTAATTACCTCCTTTCCAGGGAACAGGAGTCCTTGTTGTCTGCCCTGAAGTTGCTAAATATAGCTCCAACCTCCGGGCCTTGTGTGCTTCTGGGCCACAGCTCTGCAGGCTGAGCTGGCTGTTGATTCCTGCCTTTCCTCAGGGATTCTTTACATTTTAAAGTTTTCATTAGGGACAGCTTTGTGTTTTGAAGCCAGCCAAGAGAGTTGAAGGGCAAAAAGTGTTTAAAACTGTACAGGAGGATGACAAGTTTGGAGAGAGAGAGAGGAAGGGGAAAGTTTTAAATGAAGTCTAAGTGACTTGTATATAGAACCCAATGTCACTGAGTGGCTTTTCCCAGAAAAGCCCCTTTTCTCTTTCTTTCTTTCTTTCTTTCTTTCTTTCTTTCTTTCTTTCTTTCTTTCTTTCTTTCTTTCTTTCCTTCCTTCCTTCCTTCCTCCCTCCCTCCCTCCCTCCCTCCCTTCCTTCCTTCCTTCCTTCCTTCCTTCCTTTCTTTCTTTCTTTCTTCCTTTGATGAACTCTGAGCCATGGTAACTTAAAACATTATTATTAAATATGTTAAACATATTTAGACAGCAAGTATTTTAAAACATACGTTTATTTTTTATTTAGTGTGTGACTCTGTGTATGTGTGTGTATATGTTGTACACATGGAGTTAGTTGTCTACTATGATGTGTGTTGGGATTCTAACTTAGGCCATCAGATTTGGTAGCAGTGTCTTCACCCCTTGAGCCTTCTTGCCAGCACAAGCAATTTCTTTTCACATTGAGAAACTTTAGTTTCTATCTTCTGTTTCGGCTTTTTATTTGGGGTCTCTCTACATAGTACTGGCAGTCCTGTAACTCACTTGGTATACCAGGCTGATCTCAAACTCACAGAGAGCCACCTATTTTTGCCTTGTAAGTACTGTGATCAAAGGCATGCGCTACCATGCCCAGCTTGTCCTTGATACCTATAATCTAAAATAAAACACAATCCAGAAGTGTTTGTGGTAAAATAGAGATTTCTTATCCTATTTCTTCCCAACATAATCTCATTCCCAATAATCAGCCACTTGTACCCAGTTTTGTTTAATTCTTCTTTTGTGTACTGTCATTTCTGGGAAAAAAAAAATATATTCCTGTCTTTATTTCCTGAGCTATTAGTTTAAAATATACCTATTGTCTTTGTTCTATTATAGACAAGGATTTACTCATTTGTAACCCATTCATATGTGTGGTTTCCCTTTTCCTAGTCTTTTGCTCTTGCGTAGACTGTATTTAGTTATTATTTATTTTTTAATTTTATGTACATTGATATTTGACTACATGTATGTCTATGTTAGGGTGTCACATCCCCTGGAACAGGAGTTATAGACAGTTGTGAGCTGCCATGTGGGTGCTGGGAATCAAACCCGGGTCCTCTGGAAGAACAGTCAGCGTTCTTGAAAGCTGAACCATCTCCCCAGCCCCCTCATAGACTGTTATAACTATTTGTTTGCCTTATAAATTTATGTCAGCAGCATAGTGGAGATTGCTGAGTCAGCCCTCACAGCGTCTTCACAGAGCCTTTGGCATGCCTTCCAAATTTTCATCCTCTAGTTTAGCCTTGAACTTGTCAGTAATGATTTCACCTTTGCTGTCTTAAAGGGTTATAGTGGGTTATGTGTGCAACTGTATATGGTTTGTAACGATATTTAAGTCTGTGCTCTAGCTGTGGTTGGCACTAGGTTGAAACAGCAGTATGCACATTGTGATCTAGGGGACATTGTTGCATCCTGGGCTAACTCAGGTGCTGCGGCCAGGCCAGGGTCCTTTCAGGGTTCTGAGGTCATAAGCACTCATAGAAAACTAGAGTTTTCCTTACATCAAAATCTAATGTTCATTTAGCTCTTCATGATCATCCCAGATTTGGGTTTTAATTCTACGGTGAACCTCTTGGTTACAATGATGTATTTATTTTCCCCGGAGTTTAGGGTTTGTTAGGGAAAGAAAACTGAGCACTCTCAAACTCATTGTGTCTTTTGTCTTTCTTATTGTTTCTTCCTCCTGTTGCACTCACATATTCTCTTTCCTTGGACAAGTTCTGTACATTTCTACCATGCCATGCTTTCTTAAGGATGCAGACTCCCCTCCCCCTGATTTTCTCCTGTTGTTTGGCTCTTCTTGGGGAGATGACTACAAATATATGTTCACGTCACATCATGCCGAAGGCAGACCAAGAAATAATTCTACCCAAATGCAGATGGGTGAAGCACTGAGTTTGTTGGTGTGACTCAAGGGTGGCTGTTTCCCACCACATCATGGAAAAGCACAAAAGCGCTCATCCCTGGAGCTTCCTGCCCAGCTTATAGGCCTCTCTGCCAAAGAATCTCCTGTTCCCCAGAGATTGCGCACTGTTATGTACCCCCCTTGCCAATAGCCTCCGGAATCTGCCAACAGTCTCTGAGATTTCAGACCTCAGTTTCCCTGAGCCTTTTGAGTCCTTAGTTTTCCTGAGTCTTGAGGGCTTCCCTTTTCCTTCCAGGAAGGAATATTTGAATTTGCAGGAAGTAGTAGTATAACCTGTCCTTTTTCTCTAGTGAAAAATGAACAAACAAAAACAACCAGGCTCCCCTTACACTGTGAGGGCATCGTGCACAGCACATCTCCTTTTCAAGAGTGCCACTGTCGTATTGTAGACTCATATTTCTAGACTGGCATCGAGGTATTCTTCTGGGGGCTCTTGAGTGGTGTCACTATTTTTTCAAAACAAGATATAATGACATAGCATTCACCAACTTTTTCTTAATCTTGTTTTTGTTAAGCAGCTTCATGTGCTCCTTAGCCCTGGGCAGTATTCCCCACTTAACTTACACTTATCAGCTACTTAGAGCGAGCCATTCACAAAGGGTGGATGGTGTCAGCTTCTTATTGTTGGATGAGGTGTGTTGATCATCGATCACACTTTAGAGACATATCTGTGCAGGGCACCTCTGCCTTTGCTTTATGTCATGTGGGTGCCATTGCCATCATGTTTGGGTACCATTCTCACTCACATGGCTTGTGATGGGGTTTTGTGGATCTTAGGGCATTTCTCATTTGAGAATTCTGTTTTTGAAAGGAGCGGTAGGATCTGGGAGAATAGCATCTTTTGGTGGCCTCAGGAAGATACATTATGACATTGGTCTTGGTACTCCCTAGAAATTGACTCACTAGGAAATAGGCCCAGAATATTCTCTCACCCTCAATTTTGTGGTCAATTGTGTTACAACACTGACACCTCTAACTGGATCACCACCCATAATTACTAGAATTCTTTTCCAGTGACTTCTGGAAAAATGAGATTCTTTCTTAAAAAGCAAAGGGCGGCTTTCATCAGAGCATTCAGATTACAGCTGCTTATGTACTTGATGTAGCAGGAAGGGATTTATGGGCTGGTGGGCTGTTAGAATAAACAGACTGTTTATTCCATTAAGAAAGCTACAGTCCCAGGAAGAGTATGAAGGAGGCTTAGTGTTCTTAGTAGCCTTAAGAAACTTCATCAGGGAACTTTTACAGCTTGGTTACCAAAGAAGTCTGTATGACATTACTGTGGAAAAATGAGACCCATGTTAAGTCACTGATGGACACTGAACACACACTGAAGGACACGTACCCCGTTGCACTGTGGAAAAAAAATCTGAGCGTGGTGAGTCACAGTCTAGTTATTTTAGATACTGAGTGATGATGTTGTCCTGGAGCTGGTGATGAGGCACACAGAGCTGAAGTGTAAGAGCTTGGAGAGGGTTTGTTGCAGCAGGAGAAGCAGGGACAGGAGAGGGACTCACCTAGGGTTAGTAGAGAGGAGCATGGAGCCAGCGCTAGACTACACCCCCTCCATTGCTTCCGTTGCTCTCTCCTGCTCCACCACATCTTGCTTTAAAATGTGGGCAGCTTCCTTTCTCTGTGCAAACTGTGCTTTATGAAGATGGAAACCAGAGAGTTTTTTCACCTAGGAAGATGTGGTGCATTTAATGGAGGACAGACGAATGCCTGGGATGGCCTCAGGAGGACTTTGATCTTGAATAATTTCCCAGACGAGGGGAAGTGGCAGGAAAGGCTCTTTCTTAAGTGCTATTGTTTGTAATGTTTAGGGAATTTGAAGTTTACTTTGACCAGGACACCCATACTCTCCTCATCACATGCTCTACACTATCTACAGAATAAGAGGGTGACAGTGGGCAGGCTGGTAGTGCCTCCTCTGGTCTGATTTCCACAGCTTTATGGCTCTGTGTTATGTCCCGTGTCCAAGATATCTCTAGGTAAAGAGTAAGCGAAAAAAGACCTTGCTGAGTCAGTGGCAGCATCACCTGCCTTAGTCTGGCCGGGAAGTAGGTCAATGCCTGGCAGACATGAGAGTGCGCTTAGCTCCAGCTGTGCGCTCTGCTCTCTGTAGACATCTGCCTCAGAAAGGCAGGAGGGGGTGATGGTGGGAAGCTGAGAGGTGAACTTGTGGCTTTAGGTGCTGCAGGCAAGGAGAGGTGATTGATGGAAGGAGCCCTTGGGGGATGCTGGGGGCCTGGTAGAAAAAGGGAGGGCAGATCCATACCGAGGAGTGCTTCTCTCATGTGGACTGTGGGCACATGCACTTTGGCTTCTCTCAATAGCGGAGGGCCCCTGGATGTTAAAGAGAATGAGGCTGAGGCATGGAGAGATCTGGTTATTTGTGGTTCTGCAACTGGTAACGGAGGAGGGGATTGATGTTGGCTTGATATGATTGTGCTCCACTCTCTTCCAGGTTCTGGGGAGAATGAGAGCAGGCAGAGCCCGGTGCTCCTGTGCTTCAGGTTTATGGGTAGAGAGAGACAGGAGTCAGGTAAGGAGATATAACATAGTTCGGATATAGTGAGCATGCTAAGCAAGAGCATGCAGCAGTTTCAGGAGCCAGGGAGTGACAGTGACAGGCTGTTTTCACTTTCTACTCTGAGACAGTGTGTGGAGATACAACTGGCTGAGGAAGCAAGAGCTTAGGGCTGAGATTTTTTTTTTCTTTTTTTGGGGGGATTACAATGTATCCTCAATTCTGTGTGGCTTGAGAAGTTAGCTCCCTGTCCTATCACTGTATCATGGAGGTGGAATGGCTCAGTATAACAACTTAAAAAATAAACCAAAACTTAAAACAAACAAAAACCCTTCAGTTATCTATGCACAGAGAACTGTTTCTTAACCAGCTTTGGTTACTTTTTATTTGTTGCCTTCTGTGTGCTCAGAGGAAACACTGTTTCCTTTGGTTGTTTTTCTTATTCCTGGAATGAGGTCAAGAATGAGGATCCTTGTTGGCGGTCTTGGGAGAGTCTGGATTTGATTAGTGGTGACAGAGGACCTTTGGAAGTGTTTAGCAGAGGGTTGGCTTTCTGATTGTAGCTTTGAGAGGAGGTGAGGTTACTTTAGAGGGGCCATGGTCAGGAGGTGAACTGAGTAACTGGAGAGCCTGGAGTCAGACTGGGTCTGACTTCACAGTTGTACCTATGGGGCAGTTGGTGAGTATACCTTTTTGCAGGCTTCTGATGTGCCAGGCTGTTGCTGAGCAAGGAGACACCGGAGGTACCCAATGAGCTTAGTGCTCTGAATGCTGGGAGGCATGCATTCTGCCTGAGGGAGAATTTTACCCACACTTAATCTGCACTCTAGTAGATTTGCTGTCCCCATAGATAGAGGTGGCACTGAATGTCTATCATAGCCTGCAATGGTTATCACCGGTTCCGCCAGAAGGAACCTTCTTGATGGTGCATGGAGATCAAAGGGGCTGGTAAAATTAGGGTGGTGTTAGTATACTTGATAGTCACAAAATGGAAGGTTTTTCTTTTTGTAGCCAGCGTAAGAAAACACGTTAATATTTTAGTAGCAAGTGTTGCCTTGTGTCTATGCCCTGGCTAGCTTCATTCTTGGAAGTTTTCTGTCTCGTAGTGTCATCAATATGATAACTGATGTAGCCATTAGGCACAGGAAAGGGGATGCTTGTGAAGGTTTCCTGGGTTTGGCTATGCTCTAAGAATAGGAGTTCTGTAAGTCCCAGGAGAAGAGAGATCAGGCCAGAAACGAGAGTGGAGCTGTGGCAGAAGTTGGAGCTCAGGTAATGGGTGTAGTAGAACCCAACGGTAGAGCAGCACAGATATCCAGAAGAGCACCAGATCCACATAGCCATTTCACCAGTGAATGAAAAGGTAGCAAGAGGGATGATGTGGTGGACCTTGTTTTTCCTTTAAATAATATCCGTCCCACATTAGGTGTCAGGAAGTCTCTAAGTACTCTATCCTATCTTGCAACAACCCATAGGTTAGGGGTTCTCATCCTTCATTCATTTTGCTGGTTAGGGGCTCAGGACTCAGCCTGTTTGGGTGACTTACGTAAAGTCACACAATGGCAGAAACAGTACTTGAGCTCAGATTTGTCTGACTGCGAAGCCTGACAGTTCTATGCCTCACACATACCACATTGCCTCCTCATCCCATCAGTCTGCGTGACATCCATGAGAAACAAATCTTTTCCTTGCACAAGAGCAGAGTGCTAGTAAGAACTGGAGGTGTCATCTTTTTCTACAAAATGGGGTCGAAAGTTCTTGCTTCAGGTTCTGCCAGGGCTCAGGGAAGAGGGAGCCTCAGCACCAGGGCATGCCAGTGTTTTTTCTACAGGGCTGCTGCTGAGAGTGTGGATGGTTCCCTTTGTCTGTCCTCTCTGCCCCCCGAGACTCAGCCTTCGTTCTGAGATACCATCCTGAGGAAGACAGAGGGAATCTGTCTTCCTGATCATATGGATGGTGGGTGTTCCTGGTTTGTAACAGGACTTTCTTGGCATATGTCAATGGCATGGTTCCTGGTAAAGATTTAGCCTCTCCAGTGACTTCATTATAGGGAGAGAACGCTGGTTCTGTGCTGTCCACACACCCTTAATATTTCTTGCTGTATTTTAGGAGGTAGGATGTTACACTCTCACCCTAGCAATAAAAACAATAAATACAAAACCAGCTGAGAGGCAGCAGAGCTTGATGATGATGAAACAGAGTCAGATGGTCGAGATTTGGTCTCCAGCTCTGCCACCATCTTGTGCTTTGTCTACTTTTGCCTTGGTTTCCCCACTGAAGAGTGGGCAAAGGATGGTAGGGAAGGTGAAATCAATTAGTATTTCTGCAGTGTGTAGGAAACTGCTTGTCATATACTGAATACCATGTCTGTGTTAAACAGCAAAGTTTCCCGGACAGGCACTGTGCCTAATGCAGAGATGTGTGTGTGTGTGTGTGTGTGTGTGTGTGTGTGTGTGTGACTCATCTGTATCCAGTACCCTAAGTTATTTGGCCCTAAATCTCAAATGCTGGAGTATTGAAGGAAAGGTTTTTGTCCAAGGATGTTGACTCTGGTCAGTAAAATTAGCTTGCCAGTCATCTTATTTTTGTCTCCGCTTAGTGATTTGCCTCTAGGAAGTACCCATTTCAGCTTCACATCTATCTTTTCTAGCTCCCAAGCTGCTTCAGTGTGTCATGCATAGAATAAAATATAATGAAAGCAAATGGTGAGTTTAGGTGGACCGTTCACAGATGCCAGATGAGAGCATTGGATCTCCTGGAGCTGGAGTTATAGGCAACTGTGAGTTGCCATGTGGGGTGCCGGGAACTGAAGCAGTATTTTGCTAGAGCACTGAGAACTCTTGAGTCTAATAATGTTCTATGGGGTGTATTTATGATAAGGAAACACTTCTGTATTTTCATAATGGTGAACTCCTTTTGCATTTTCACATTTCACATGAGCTTTACAGTGAGCTTATACAACATGCCGAGTTGCAATTGGAGTTTTAGAATGGCCTTCTTGTAAGGACAGTTGATACTCACTGGAAAGTAAAGTCTCATATCTGTGCAAACAGTAGTTCCTCTGACTAGTCTGTGACAGAATGATTTACCGCCCCTCTATTTCCCCAAAGAGACTGACAACATTTGTGGTTTTTTTTTAAAGAAAAAGGAATGAAAATTATGGCTCTAATGTTAACATCAAGCTATATCGAGCTTGATTCTTAATATAGCCTAAGATTCATATTTAAAGTATAGTTGATTGAGTGAAGAAACCTGGTGAAAATCACTGAATTTCTCAATGAAATGACAATGTAGCTCATTTGTTTATTCTTCTACTAATCCATCTATCTATGTACTTCATCGTGTTTTAAAAAATGTGCACTGTGCCAGGTACCATGCTGAGCCCTGATTTGTCCATCTTAAATCAGAATGACATATGGCAGTGGAGAATTCAAAATGTGGATACCTCAAATTGACATGTGCTGTCAATTCAAACTTCCCATCAGATTTCAAAGGCCTAGTACAAAAGAAGATATAAAATATCTTTTAAATAAATTTTATTGTTTCAGTTATTTTAAAAATGGCATTTGGGTATGTTGTTATTAAATGAAATACGCTATTGAAATTAATCAGTGTAACTTTTCAAAAAACCTGACTTCCAGGAAGTACACAATGGTATTTGTGGCACTCGCTGTTTCTTGAATACAAGGCTAGTCTAGAAGTCTGGTAAGAGATGCAAAGTCTGTGTGGGACCCCGGTCTCTGAGCTTGGTCTGTCTCTCCTCTTTCCTTATCTTTCCACATGGGTCTACATCCTTCTTTCTTTTGCCCTGACCCATTTCAGTCTGACAAGAGGCGTTCCACCCCACTGGGTGAAGGCAACTCCAATACTTTGCAGCACAGCTCTTCCTGGCCTCTGTGGCACTGTAACCTCCACAGGTCTGGCATCCTTGACATCGCTTACCTCTCTGGCCTTTCTTTAACATCTCCTTGCTGGCTTCTGTCTCTCCCACATGCCACAGATGTAGGAATTATAGAACTTTGTCTTGGGTTGTCTTTGCATCTTTGTGCTCCTGTCATGGCGCTTGAGGGTTTCTGGTTTGGAACTCCTGCCCTGTAGGCCATGTATGTAACTGCCTCTTGGACATTCCACTTGGAAATCTTTAAAGAGAACCGGCACTCAGCATGTCATTGTCACGCCGGAAGGCAACTCACCATCTATCTGCTGAGTCACCCAAGCCTGAAAACTGGAGCTGCCGGATGCTGATTCCCCTTCGCTGTCTTCAGGTTGTGTTTGTGTCAGCTGTGGTAGCAGCCTCTCCACGCCCTTTCCTCTGGTCCCTCAGTGCCCCTCCTGAGCCTGCACACTCTCTGATTCAGCATTCTCGGCTGGCCTTCTTCTTTTCCTATTCCTACGCTTTTTGATTGTGTTCTCTGTTCCTCTAGAGTGGAACTATAGACTCAGAAACATGCTCATGCTTGTCTCAAATTTTCAGATTCTTCGATTTCTTCACCCTGGTCCAATTTCTTCACCCAGGGTGAAATCCCAAATCTTTTGCATCTGTTAAAGTGGAGAGATGCCTGGAGACAGCTATGTGTTCAGGCATTCTACCTGGGTTCTCTGTCACCTCTATGACTACTTTCCTTCTCTGAAACACTGCTCCCATGACTGCCCACTCAATCCTTGGCCTTGTGCCTACCACCTTTGACATTGCTTATCTCTACATTTAGGCTTTTTGTTGAACTTGGCTCTCTTTCCTTGAGAGAAAAGGTCGTTTTTGTTTTTTTTGTTTTTGTTTTTTTCTTTTCACTTCTGTATCCTGAGGTACAAAATAGGTGTCCATTAGGTATTTTCTGAACAAGTTAAGTGCTCAAGGATAAAGGTGAGAGGTGTGGTGTTGTAGAATCAACGGGAATTCTAGCCAAGTAACTGTGTGAATGTGGAGAGTCCTGGGAGAGGGGATTCTTGAGCTTGGCCTTTGTGGTACCAGGTGAGAGGGCCGCCTGGTCTCCTGTGTTGTGTTCTGTTGGATACAAAGATACTGCAGAAGGCTGTTCTCTTCGTAGTAAGCTAAGGCTGGTCACCGTAGGGGTTTACTTGGGCAAATGCCCGCTCTTTGCCTGTGAGCTGGGTTATACAACTCAGGAGAGCTTTCTCAGCACACAGCTGGCATAGCAGGCGGGCTCCTTCGTCCTTGCTGTGAGCTGCCTCGGAGGAAGGAAAGCTGTAATGGCTGCTTGTATTTGTCCTTAGTTCTCCCATGGAACAGCGCTTTTGGATAGCAGAGAGGTGACCTCAGCAGCCAGAGACAGGAAACAGCAAAGTGAGTCATCCCAGTCCCTAATGAGGTGCATGAGGGACCCCTTCCTGAGAGTGAGGGTCAGGTGAGGTCGTGCTTTGCCTGGGGTGAGTTTGCCTTGGGGCTCCGGTTGGCACTGAAGCAGAGCTGAGCTAATTTTACCCACAGGAGCTGACTGTGCTGAAAGGCAGGGCTTCTAACATTGGCCTTATCATCTTGCTATGCCCAGAGGTATATCTCTGGTATGTCTGGACTGCTCTCTCCCTTTCCACTTAGATACATTTTTCTACTAAATGTGCTTTTGGGGAAGTCAAATGGGAAGCGCTTTGGATTTTTGGTAGGATGCTAAGGAGATGGGCCTGGATCCTGCCTCTTCACCTTGTATACAACAGCTGCTTGGCTTTGGATAAGGCTTACAATTGAATGAGTCTCAGATTGCTCCCACATTTACACACTTGGTGACGCTAGTAAGTGATGGCTTTATACAGTACTGCTCTACCTTCTCCATGTATTGCTTCTGTGAGGAAGATATCGTTTCTGTCCCTGTTCTACATATAAGGAAACATATGCACAAGAAGGTCAGGCAAGTCCTGACAGAGCTGGGAATGGAACCTAAGCCAGAGATCCCAGAGTGAACACCCCTAGCACTGGAGCATGTAGTCTCCAAGCGATCGGAGTTTTTGCTTAGTTTGTAGCCAGGACTTAGTGTTTTTTGACCTTCGTGTCTGAGGCCTTGGCTTCCATGCTGAGTAGGAGAGCAGGAAGAGGGGAGCAGTGCTGTATTGGAGATGCGATCACTCTAGGAGATGGGAGGGGCTGGGCAGCCAACATTCATCAAGATGGCTGTATTTTAGTGTCTGAGGTTGCAGGTGCTGGAGGAAGTGCTGAGATCATTCTCTCAGTTCATCCCCACAAGCCCTTCAGCAGTTAGCCTTTCTAATCCTGCGCTCCCATCTTACAGGTGAGAAAACAGAGGCCCAGATGAGCCATGTTGCTTAGTACACTTGCTAGGCAGATGTAGAATTGATCAGGGCTGTTTATCGCTGTTACATTCATGAACTCTACTGTGTTCCAGAGTTTCAGTAACAGAACCTGTACCTCATTTCCGACCCTATGGAGGAGCCAGTCTCCATATAAGATGCTATTGTCAGCAAAGGAAGGCAGCTCTGAATGGACAGAACGGGGACCAGGTGGAGCTAAGAGAACAAACAGGGCTTTGTTCCTGTGGATTCTTGCTGTATAACAAATTATCTGCAAGCTTAGGGCATACAATGATCATGTGGGTGCATGCGTTTTCCGGGTCAAGAATTTGGGCAGGATAAAGAAGGAGGCTGGTATCTACCTGGCTACAGACTTTATTCTACAAGGCTGGCGGCCTTCGAGGTTGGGTGCTAGAGCCATGTAATGGTGACAAGTCACAGGTCAGGATTGCTGTATATGTTTCTCCAAGTTAGAATATCTTCACAGCGTGAGCTTAGTTTAAAGGAGTTGAAAGGAAAGATGGGGGTTAAAGGAAAGCAGGAACGGGACAAGGATGTGAGGAGGAGGGAGGAATGAAGGGCGGGAAGGTGTGAGGTGAACACTGACCACCCGTGCTGGAAAGCCAGTAGTTGTTAATCAGAAGCTGTGACACTCCACTCCATTGGTTGGAGCAGTGTCAAACTCATCCAAGTTTCAGGGGAGAGGATTTCAAATCCAGCTGCAGTAGCAAGGCTTTGTAAGAGCTGGACTTACAGCTAGGGTGATCATTCAGGGCACACTGTAGGGGTCTTCTTTTAGCCAAGAGGGGGAGAAAGGAACAAATGTTTCTCAAGCCCTATGTGTGGGGCTGTGTGTGGCTATATGGTCCAGGGGAGCACCAAGCAAGCCTGTGAGGTGCAAATCTTGAAAACAGTCCAAGCCAGGAACTTTTAGGAAGAGGTCAATAATTATGCCATAAGCATGGTTTTCTGTGTTTGTGTGTGTGTGTGTGTGTGTGTGTGACTTGCTTACACTGACCATAAGCTTGTTTGTGTAATTGTGATTAGATCATTGTACCTGGCTCAGTACAATAAAGTGAGGCCTTCTCTCCTGTGTAGAGGAAATATCTTAGGACATGGTGTGGGACACATGAGAAAGAGAGAAACAGATGGTTCAACCAGGTAGCCAGTTCTGTCTCCCCCCCTTCTTTTATCTATTAGAAATAACATGGTGAGAAGTTCTGTATAGTTTAAGTTGGAAGGAATTAACTCAGAGCAAGAGATGCTGACAAAATTGTTGGAAAGATGTGGACAGTGGAGTCAGAAGGTGCCATCCAGATCTGTTGCATTTCCAAACTGATTATATAGTCATGAGCTAGGGACAGTGAAAGTGGGATTAGGAAGCCACTGCTGAGGTGTCTGAAATTTTGCTGCCCTACCGTCCCTGTAGCTGGTGACTGGCCATGACATTGTTAATGCAGGGTTTGTTTGAGTCTCCATTACATATTGTCATTTGGGGGAAGAAAGAGCAGCAGGGAGATTTGATTTCACTCCCCTCTCACTATCTCACACAAGTACATCTTGGTGACGGGGCATCGTTTCCGAGCTTTGCATGACCGGGGGAGATACTGAGTTCAGCAGAATGTTCTGTAGGGCTGTGAGGTAACTCAGGGCAGGAAAACAGACCCTCAGCCAATTGAGATAATATATGTGCCCCTAGCACATTCATTTAAAATTCCCAGGAGTTATTACCCTGAAATACTTAATGTTTATAATTCATCTCAATATCATAGTAATATAATTAAGTATAATATCTACTATTTAAGTTTATTTATATAAATTAGTATACTTAATATCCCAAAAGAGCAGGCTATTTACCTACCTTCAGTTTTTTAATTGCATCTTCCTTAGTTTTGACAAGAGTAGTTTATTTGTGATGATCCAATTCATTTTAATCTCTTCTCTTCCTAGGCTCTGTGCCCTAGCACAGTTTTTTTTTTTTTTTCTTTCTTCAGGCTTTTAATAAGCACTTACTATTAACCTGACCATGAGCCTCACTTGGCAGTATGGAGAGAAATGAAGCCCGGATTCTTCCTTTGGGAGCCCATATTGGGAAGGAGAATAAATCAAATGCATAGTAAGAATAGTACGAGGAAGATCATGATTGATGTTCTACATGGGAGGTTGGCAAATCCAGGGAATCGGATCATTCTAAAAGGCTGGGAATGAGGGCGTTTTACAAACTAGCGATTCAGAGCTGGAGGCTGTGCCATCTCTGTGAGGGAATTTGAAAATCCACAGGAGTGTTCTGTTGTCTTAGTCCCCGGAGGCCAGGTCTCCATTGGTTTTTAGAGGGCATGGCCAAGGGTGCTAGATGTCCTTTAATACAGGAGACACAGTGGATACATAACTTACATTCTCCAAATGGCAGTTCCACTCCTGCTGAGAACTGCTGATGTTCTTGGAGGGGTGTGTGGATATGGTGTTGGGTTGGAGGCTTTAGGGATGGAGGACCCAACATAAGCCAAGACTTCGCTCTAAAGAAGTGTCTTGGATGGTAGTGGGGTCTGTTTACCATGGGACCAGAAGGTTGAGGATGGTTTCTGGAGACACTTGGGCCCTGTTGCCTTGAGGGACCACGCCATGTAACATATTGGAGCAGGGTCTTGGAGAGCACAGATCTACCCTTTACTTACCATGTGCTTAATGTAAACATCAGCAGTGTTTTTTTTTTTTTTTTCATGAATGAGTGCACCAGACAAGTGGTTTCCAGAACTTGGCTTAGGTGACATCTAGCTTTTGCCAGGTCTAGGATCCTGTATTCCTGGCAGAGGCAGGCAGCCAGCATTATCTCTGAATAACAGGTAGAATAAACAGGGGCCATGCTGGCCCGCCATGTTATTATTGTCTCCACAGCTAAGCAACAATGTGGTGGCCAGGTGTCAGCAGTAGTAGCTTCTAACCAGAGAAGCCGATCACCCAAGAGTCCTCCAGGGAAGAGTATTGTTTCCTCTTCTTGCTTTTGGACCATCTAGGTTGTGAAGCATGCCAGGTGCACACTGTGCCCTCCATGTTGATGCTCTTGCATCTAGAGTTGGTTATTAGTTTTTAGTCAAACCAGCAGTTTGCTGAAAGTGTGCATGTACCTGTCAACTGTGGCTGTATTTGTTTGAGGGGAGTGACTTGCGGGTCAGTGTGCGGGTCAGCAACCATCAGATGATGGTTGCTGCATGGTGTTCCCTGTGGAGTTTTGTAGCTCCTCATGGTTTTCTGACATTCTGGTTGGGTCTTCCATGGCCCTGAAGGTTGGGCAGGTAATCTCAGGGATGGACTGACCATACACACACACACACACACACACACACACACACACACACACACACAC